>NW_016157107.1:564825-618801 GCF_001687245.7 Rhagoletis zephyria
AAGCTAATTTATTCAAAATTGATGCTTGCAACAATTCTTTACCAAGATATACGTTTATAGTAAAATTTTGGAAAATGGGCCTGGCAACGCCCACTTATGATCACATCTATGTATATCGGTAACCGTTCTACCAAATTTTTACCAAACTCGGTATCTTTATTGTGATTACCAAATAAAAGCAAAACGTTGAAAATTATTGAAATCGGACTAAAATTACGGCCGCTTTTTATATAACGGTAAATTTCAGAAATGCTTGAAACTTCAATAATTCGAAATTTAAGGACGCTAATTTACTCAAAATTGATACACCCCGGCTTACCATCTAGCGGTAGCTTTCGCAAAGGTGAAAAAACATATATTTAATACTTGCGCCGGGTATTTAATGTTCGGCTCCGCCCGAACTTAGACTTTCTTACTTGTTTTATTTCATCTCGTGTTTGTCCGCGTTTCCCCTTTCCCTTTTTTGGTCCTCTTTCTTTCTTTTTGTCTTCTGAACTCATCTTCAACACATAACGCCCTGTCAAAAATGAAAATCCCATTTGCTCGGCACTAGCGCCGCGTCAGTGTGGAATGCTCATACAAATTGTGTGGGCATGATGATTTTAAATTGTTTTTCACGCCTAAAGCAAATTTCTTCATCCAGAGCTGAAAGAAAATTATTTTAGAATGTCACACACCAGTGAAAATATGTACGCAGTAGGGTTGTGCGATTAACTGAGTATTCAAACTTTTAATTAATCATAAAGTAAATTTAAAATTATGATTACTCAAAAGTTCAGTTACCCGAGTAATCAAGATTTTGATTGACCAAAAACTATACCTAATATTTGAGTAATTTGCTTTATGATTATTTAATCATTATTGTGAGTAAAGTGAGTAATCAGATATTCAAATATAAAGAAGTAGAAGTGCACACATTAATAAACACATTGTATAAGACAAGTTAAAAATTTTCCAAAGCAAACTCTTTAAACAAGCAAAATACATTTTTTGAGTAATTTTAAGTAACTCGATAAATCATGGTTTTGAGTAATCAAATTCTCGAGTAATTGAATAACCGAACAACTGTTTAACCAACTTGCTCGAGTAATTGAATAATAGCGCAGCCCGTATAGTATACAGTATATGTATATACATTAGACTGCATCACAAAAATTCGGTACTGTGTTTCCATTGGAGTTATTATATTTTGTATTATATTCTAAGACGTCCACCAAAATATTTCGAAAAAAAAAAGATGTACGTGAGCTGGACCGATTCGAAAATACGTCCAAAAATGGAGTTTTTTATGAATAAAAATAGTTTCTTAAAGATTTTTGTTGAAAATATCCCCTCAAATGACAAAACGGTTTAAGCTTAAAAAATGTCCATAAAAATATTTTAAAAGAATTTAAAAAAATTTTGAACGGAATCGTAATAATTTAATTTTTATGCTGTTTTTTACCTTTTTTCAAATATTGGTATAAGAAAAACTTGAGTAACTGAACATATACTCTTCCAATTTAGACTTGTGAGATATCATTTTAAATGAATTTTCTCACCCTTTTTATTTCTTTGCTAATAAACTCATTCAAATAATGAAAGAGGAAGGTAAGATGGGACACGAATGACTTTTTTTTGGACGGGGTAAGGTTTTATGAGAAATAAAAAGAGTGGGAAAATACCCATCTACTGAGATCCCATAAGTCTAAATCAGAATAGTTTTGGCCCAGTTATTCAAGTTTTTCTTAAATCAATTTTTGAAAAAATAAAAAAACAGTATCGAAAATCTCATTATTACGATTCCGTTGAAAAGATTTTTGAATATTTTTATGCAGATTTTTGAAGCTTAATCTGTTTTGTCATCAGTGGGGACTTTTTTCAACAAGTTCCGTAACAAACTATTTTTATTCATAAAAAACTCCATTTTTTATTTTCAAATCGGTGTAGCTCATGTAAATCGTAATATTTTGTCGAAATATTTTGGTGGACGTCTTAAAATATAATAAATTTTGTAATCCCGGCGGATGCAGTCTAATGCTCATACATATGTATATCGATGGCTGAGTGGAAGATCGACCTATCTCGCCAGTCAGTACGAAAACGCCCTATCTCAGAAAATGTTTTAATAATGCTATAGTTAGGTAGGTAGGTAGAGGTGTCTGCCGCCTTAGCGGCCATAGATAGGAGGCCACAGTTGACACCATTCAATTATCCTCCCTATTGAACCACTTCATGTCGCTGATGAATCTCATCTGGCACCTCGTATCGGTATTTGAAACCCCCCTAAGGTCGACCAAGAACGGTGAACCCAGATGACGCAGCCTGCTTCTGCACATTGCAGGGCATTTACACAAGAGATGCAAGACTGTTTCCTCCTCTTCGTCGTCTTTGCAGCTTCTGCAACATCTAAGAAAATGCACCCCGAGCATTTCTGCATGTTTACCTATTAAGCAGTGCCCGGTTAGGACCCCCACGACGTTAGATATATCCTGTTTTCTAAGAAAGTATACCCTGCGTGACCGCTTCCGCTTATCCGCAACGCTTTATCTCAGAAAACTTTCCAAGAACGCCTGACTTCAGAATTTTTTTGAAAAACGCCCTGTTTCAGAATATAATTGAAAAACACCCTATTTCAGAATTTGGTTGAAGAACGCTCTATCTTAGATTCCGATTCAAAAACGCCCTATCTCAGCTTATTTTCAATGAGATAGGGCGTTTTTGAACCGGATTCTGAGATAGGGCGTTATTCAACCAAATTCTGAGATAGTGTTTTTCAATTATATCCTGAAATAGGGTGTTTTTCAATCAAACTTTGAAGTAGGGCATTATTGGAAAGTCTTCTGAGATAGGGCGTTTTCGAACTGGCTGCTGAGATAGGTTGATCTTCCACTCAGCCATCGATTTATGGCAAATTCTCACAAACTTCTGAAAAATGTATTATTTTTTAATTCGTGAGCAAATGTCTAAAATTTTTGGTATACGTTCCTTCAGCTGTTGGAACCAGTGTGACCACTTTGTGATTAATTCCTCAAAACGTGAGGAATTTCGGGTGCGCCTGAGTATTTTTTGAGGATTTTTATTTTGAGGAATTTTCGAGGAATTATCTCTCGATATATTTGCAGATAACAAATGCAATTATGTTTTACACAACAGAGCTGTTAACTCGCTCTGCAAATTTTTGAACAGAAAGCTTTTCGACGTTTTATAACGAGCGAAATACACCACACAAGCGTAAACAAACAGCGTGTCAAACATCCTTCAAACCTTCTTTTCCTAATGTTATCGAAAATTTGTTTCATTCCATGGTTATATAATATCTGTAATATTGAGTAATTTGTTCGGATTTTGAGGATTTTTCATTATATTTTGAGGAATTTGGTATTTTTTTTGTCGCAACACTGGCTGGAATACATAATCCAACATGGTGCAATGTTTTAAAACAACGTAGCACCATACGATTTTTTCCTGGAAGTGGAATGTGGACGTAATTTTAGTCTGATTTCGAAAATATATATAGAGTTTTTTTAAGCCAAGGTCAATAATCGTACTGAGTTTGGTACAAATTGATAAATCAATTACCAATATACACTTACAGGGAACCAAATAAAAACTTGGACGCGATATTTTAGTAAGTTTTGACTATTTTTCGTTAGTTTATGGAATGTTTATTATTTATTTATGAAAGCATAGCTGATTACAGTAAAACCCGCTAAAGCATGTTTTGAAAAATGTCAGTTTTTTGAGGTACTTAGGAGCGATTGGTACTTAAAATAACCCGCTTAAGTACCTCGATGCGGGTACATAAGCGAACATTATTATTGATCTACAGTGAAACTCGCTTTAGTACCAAACCCGCTTAAGTATCCAACATTTTTGGGCACCGTTCAGTTTTTCAAGTAATCTGAAGAAAATCCCTCTCTTAAGTACCACCCCGCTTATTTACCCAACTCGCCTAAGTACCTACATTTTTCGTACCCCATTAACCATTTTAATTTTCCCCTTTTAAGCGCTCTTTTAAAGTTTCCTAAAATATTTACATATTTTAAAATTCAGTGGCAGCACTATCCAATCGATATTAATTGCCACCGTCAGTGTAACAACATGCAAGTTTCAAGTGGCTAAAAATAACCGATGATTTTTTAGAATTTTTTGTCGCGTATGCTTCCATATAACGAATAAACACAATTTTTTTATGTAAAGAAAACCGCAGCATCTTCGAAGAATAAATTCTAAAAAATCAACGGTAATTTTTACTACTTCGAACTTTTTACACTAAAATTGAATTGGGTCACTTCGGAGAAAAAAGTTTGAAATTTTGATGAAAATTTCATGAATTTTCAGTGTTCTAAAAAATTTTAAGCTTAACCCTAGAACACACACCCGGGTACAAATGTATCCACTTTCAACTTTGAAGTGTTGTAACTTTTGAACCGCTATACCTCTATACCGCTAACTTCGGATCTAGGAAGATTATTTAGTTTTGAGTTCAAATTCAAAATTTGAACCAGATCGGACCATTGGTTCAGGAGCTACAGCCTTCCAAACACATTATATACGTAAACACACACCCGGGATACGTTTGTACCCCAATAGTAAAAATCCTCATAATAATAAAAAAAAAACATTTTTTATATTATTTTTTTATTTGAAAAATTAAAAATATTCATTTCACACATTATATTATTGACTTTTATTATAAAAATTATAAAAATGCATCTTATATCTAAGGAAAATCATGGCAAATAGAGCAATTTGTTGATGTGACCGAATGTTCAAGACACATTGGCTTCTTACATTTGTCGCACAGCTTTCTGGTTTTTCTACGGCGTTTTTCCTCTTGTGCGTAACATAAATAGCAAGATCCGGACACAGGTTTTGGCGTGCGCGCTGCGGCAGATGTTGATGCTGCTGTTGACACCATTGATTCCACCGGTCGGTTGAAATATGCTTCAATAGCAATTTTAGTCGAAAAATTTCGCGTCACTTGACGATTTATGGCTCTGGCTTCAATAATGGGCATACACAATGCTTCAGCCAAGCTGCGCAGGATCTGCTTACGCTTGTTGTTTGTTCTCCAAGGCAACATAGGGTTATTCAAATCGTAGACAATGTAGGCTGCAAGAGCTGTAATGTCCAACATGTTGAAGAACATCGCTAGTGGCCATCGTTTTGTTTGTCTTTGTGTTGGATATTCCGCAAACATTTGGTCCATTCGATCAACACCACCTTTGGTACGATTATAATATTCAATTATTTCAGGTTTCCCACTGTCAGCTATTTCAGCATCATTATGCATGGTCGAAAGCAAAATTACTGCTTTATTTTTTTTGGGAACATAAGAGCACATTGTCACATTATTTTTGAAGCCAAATGTCGTTGAACCAATTGTCCTGTTTTTGTTCTGCTTCATTTCTTGAGGAATATATGATTTGTTTTTGCGCAAAGTTCCAACGATCGTGAGTTTCCAGGTGAGAAGCAGTTCTGCAACTGGCAAGGTCGTAAACAAATTGTCCATTGTAATGTTTCGGCCACTTCCTTGGTATTTGGCAGACAAATCCTTCACCACTCGTTCGCCTTGGTTCGTTTCCCTACCAGTTTCTGCTTGGCCAGTATATATTTGTCCATGCAGTGGATATGCATTTGTGGCATCGCAAATCCACCAAACCTTGATACCATATTTAGCAGGTTTTGACGGTATGTACTGCGTAAACCGTGTGCGTCCACGGTAAGGAAATAATTGTTCATCAATCGTCAAGCATGAGCTGGGCTTGTAATGTGCAGCAAGATTATTGTTCATCATCGTCCACAACTCACTGATCGGTGCTGCTTTATCAGTTAGTAAGCGTGTTGCACGAGTGTTTTTATCGTCAAATCTTAGGAACCGCAATATCGAACAGAAACGGTTGACTCCCATTGTGGCGCGATATAAAGGATAGTTTTTGACGCTCCATAAATCTCGAACATGTTCTCCATTGCTATGGTTCGCACCAGTCATAATAAGTATGCCAAAAAATGCATACAGCTCTGTTATTGACACAGGCGTCCATGACTTAGGAGTTGTGTTTGGATGCGCATTGTTGTAAGCATTATAAGTTTCTTTTGCTAACTTATTTGTGTGGCGCATAATTATATCAGCCATTTCAACGTTCATGAAACATTTGAATGTTTGCTCTATTGACAACATTTCAGTGCATCTAGCTGGTCCAGAACGTTCTCTTATAATATTTTGTCTGAGTACCTGACGACTTACATTTGGTTCTTTCATCCACTCAGTACCATCACGTGCAACAAATTTTTCGGCACTAGCAGGTAATTCATTATTTTCTTCTACTTCTTCTTCTTCATCGTCTTCTTCATCATCCTCATAGTCCGCATAATCAGGTAATACTTCTGCGGCACTTTGCGAAACTTCAGCATCGTCATCAGCAATTTCAATGTCATTGATTTGAATTTCTTCTTCATCTTCTGAGTCAAAGTCATAGGGAGCGTCATCGTCACAAATTTCATCAAATAAAGATTGTATATATGATTCTCGCTGTTCCTCAGTTAGCCTGCATAATAAAAAAAATTAGTATATGTTTACATTGTTGCTTATTTTACATTTTTTACCTTCTATATGCTGCACTTGATAAATATTCGTTTCTTCTTGAAGTCATTTCGTATCCAGTTATTTATAGTTTCAGTTATATTTATTTTCACTTATATTTTCACTTCTTACACTTTTGAGCACCAAAACAATAATGAAAATATCAACAGGCAGCATTTATAACAACACCTCGTGTGAAAACAACCCTTGCAGCTGCATATAAAATACAAAAACCAGTTATACCAGTGTATTTGCTACCTACGTACCCATACCTTGCGCGACCTTTTTGCACATATCTTTTGAACCAGGTAGAATATTTCAATGAAATAAAAACCAAAATGTGTATTCGTTGTTACTCTACAAGTATATTATTATAAATTATATTATTTTGTTTTGCATTTATCAGGACAACAACAAAAACAAAAATCCACTGTTGCATGTCCTGACTTTATTTGCCCATATCGCTGGAACCAGTAGGAATATTCGAATGAAACAAAAGACAAAATACTTGTTATATATTAAAATATACATTTAAAAAAAAAAAATCATAGAAATCGGTTGAATAAGCATTAAAAAAACCGCAAAATAAGGTCCCGGGTACAAACGTATCCCGGGTGTGTGTTTACGTGGTATTTTCTGGGTGTGTGTTCTAGGGTTAAGTTTATGTGGTATTTGTTAGGCAATGAACTGTATTTTAATTGAAAAATCTTAAAAATTAATACACATAAGCGGCAACAGTGTAATTTTGAATTAGTTACAAACTGTATGTATAAATATGTATAATCAATGACTTTTTAAGGAATTTAATTATTGTAAAAATGACAAAACATTGCTTTATCTATTTTTTGATACACTTTTTTTTATGTGTTTATGTGTTTAAATAATTCTACGATGTTGGGTTTAAACTACGTATACTTCATTAAAAGTTCATGTTTTATTCAGGGATTTGTTTATGTAAGTTAATCATCAATTATCTTCGCCTAAGTACCCGCATCGAGGTACTTAAGCGAGTTCTTTTAAATACCCAACCCGCCTAAGTACCTCAAAAAGCTGACATTTTTCGTGAGGTACTTAAGCGGGTTTTACTGTAGATATTATTACATGCATATAGTGTGGAACATATCATTTTGAACCAAATTCAAAACGATATTGTTTGTCGCTTATGTTTATTTATTAATTTTTAAGATTTTTCAATGAAAATTCCCCAAAATATGCCATATATGTAAACCTAAGCTAAAAAATTTTGTAGAACATTGAAAATTTATCAAATTTTCATCAAAATTTAAAATTTTTTTTCTCACTTGAAACTTGATTTTTTTACACTGATGGTGGCAATTAATATCGATTGGGTAGCGCTGCCACTGCATTTCAAAACATGTAACTATTTTAAGAAATTTTAAAAGCGCACTTAAAAGGGGAAAATTATTAGTAAAATGGTAAATGGGGTACGCAAAATTTAGGTACTTAGGCGGGTTGGGTAAATAAGCGGGGAGGTACTTATGAGAGGGATTTTCTTCAGATTACATAAAAAAATTCACGGTGCCCAAAAATTTTGGTCATTTAAGCGGGTTAGGTACTTAAGCGTGTTTCCTTGTATAATCAATGAATTCTTAAAGAATTGAATTAGGTACAAATTGTTAAAATTACATAACATTGCTTTATCTACTTGTTTAAATAAAATTTTTCTTTATGTGTTTAGGTGTTTAAATAATGTTACAATCTTGGTTTTAAACTACATACGTATACTTTATTAAATGTTCACATTTTTTCCAAGAATTTATTTATGTAGGTTAACAAGAAGATGTGACTATTTATATCAAAAATTACCCAACCCGTCTAAGTACCTCAAAAAGCTCACATTTGTTGTGAGTTTCTTAAGCGGGTTTTACTGTAGTTCATCTTCTTGTTAACGTACTTAAATACATCCTTGAATAAAATATGAACATTTAATGAAGTATACGTAATTTAAAACCAAGATCATAGCACTATTTAAACACATAAAAAAAACTGTATTAAAAAAATAGATAAAGCAATACTCTGTAATTTTTACAAAAATTAACATGCTCAAAAAAGTTATCGATTATACATATTTTGCAGTACACAAAAAAAAAATCTTAAAAACTTCAAACTTTTTCCTCAAAAGTGTTAATTATTTTTTTTTGAGTATACGTATAGTTTTATAGCCCATTCAATTTTATTGTAATAATGTGCAAGTTTCAATTGGCAAAAAATTACCGTTGAATTTTTAGAATTTTTAAAAGAGGAAAATTATAAGAAAAATGGTAAATTGGGTACGAAAAATTTAGGTACTTAGGCGGGTTGGGTAAATAAGCGGGGAGGTACTTAAAAGAGAGATTTTCTTCAAATTACATTAAACAAGTAAGAAAGTCTAAGTTCGGGCGGTGCCGAACATTTAATACCCGGCGCAAGTATTAAGTATATGCTTTCCCCCTCTTCGAAAACTACCGCTTAGTGACAGAACTTTTTGGAAAAGTATCGATACCAGTACTCATATAGAATACTTTAAAAAAGAATCGATGCCAGTACTCATATTTGCAAAAAAGTATCGATAATACTCGTACTTTCAAGTATTTTTGAAGCAAACGACAAAAGTTAATAAAAATCAGAATGCTTTGCTTTTATGACCTCTGTCTCTCTCTCTGTATTTGTAAATTGAATACACACTGCTTTTAATAGTTGAAATCTGATTAGCAAGCATTTCTAAAGTAGTTTTTCAAATAAACTTGCAATAAGCTTAGTTCTACAAGAGTAAAATAAATATTTATAGCAAAAAGCTTATTTAAAGTTTTTAAGAGCAAATCGTCGTTTAAATTACAAAACCGGGTATTAACAAAATGCAAAACCGCGTATGTGAGGTTGCATAAATTATTTTTAGAGAGTAAAAATACTCAAATTGCAAAATGGTTCTCTTTTTTATAAAGCATCCGCATGCTAGTATGTTTCAAGACGAATGGATAAGGATTGAGCCAAGAGCTTGGGGGAGCAAATCCAATTTTTATATTTTTTAATTTATAAATCACTTTACTCTGAAAATGGGATGTAAATGTAGAAAACGAGAAACAAATGGGGTGAAGCCCATTCTCGGAAAGGAAAGATTTGCTCTATTTCATACAAACTTTCTTCGAGACTGGCCTTGATTTCGAATTTACAATGAAGGTAGAATGCATTGGATAACGAGGGCCCATGATACTGCAGAATTGCCAAGTTATCGAGTCGAATACCACCCTCTTCCCATTCATTGCCGAAGGTAAGGCAAGTTTCGTTTTCCAATTATTTAAGAATTTTTAACCGAGCCCAATATTGAAATGACCGCTACCTCCGTTTCTATGTTCTGTAAAAAGTGCCTAGCTGTGTCGATTAACAGTAGTTAATTAGAGCAAAATGTGGATTAATTTTTACATTAGGAGTACATACATACATATGTATATGTAAATTTAAAACTTCCTAGCCAGCAAGAAAACGTAGATTTTACGAGCATTTTATTTTACGAGGGATTATCGATCGGCGAAAAGTTAGAAAACGGTTCGTAAACGATAAAACAAGAAAAATTAATAGAAAGAGGCTTGTAGTAATTTGTCAGCATAAGAACAATTTTTAAATTTTTTAGAAATTTTGCTTGAACCACAATATTTTATAATACATATATAATACAATTTCAAGCGAAAAAGTACTCGGTTTTTCTTCGAGAAAATATCCAGTTACGAGCTCGTTTACGATGATTTTGCTGGCTGGGTTTAAAGCCATATTTCTCGAGTTTTTGGTTTTCTGAGTTATGACAGTATTGAATTAAATGAGCATTGTGTTCATATTCACGACATTCATATATGTGATTGAAAGAAAGAAATTTTTATGTAAGTATGTAACTTAAAACAAAAATTATTTAAAAGAGTTTTTGACAGGTCGACACCTTTTTGTATTTGCGATACTCAGTACTTGTGAAAAAGTTTCGAGTTCTCGATACTACTCAGTACTCATGGAAAGTATCGATATTCAGTACTCGGTACTCGTATCGCTCTATCACTACTACCGCTACATGGTAAGCCGGGGTGGTTTTATCCCTATCTTAAACATCTTCGATAGAATGTTCAGTTAGACATAATGAAATAAACTTATATAATCATATGTGGGCGATATCACGCCCATTTTCCAAAATTTTCAAACAATGTTACTTCTTTTCAAGGGATTGTTTTTAGTATCAATTTTGAGTAAATTGGCGGTCGCTGTGGTGTAATGGTAAGCAGTGCGCGCTTCCGCTCCGCAGTGCCTGGGTTCAAGCCCTGGTCAAAGCAACATCGCAAAAAATTTTAGAAAAAAGGTTTTTGCATAACAGCGGTCGCCCCTCGACAGGCAATGGCAAACCTCCGAGTGTATTTCTGCCATGAAAAACAGCTTCTTATCAAAATACAATCGCCGTTCGGGGTCGGCGTAAAACTGTAGGTCCCTCCACTTTGTGTGAAAACATCAAGGCCCACGCTTTGCTTTTATGGCAAGCACAATAACCATACCGAGCTTGGTACAAATTGGTATAACGGTTACCGAGATAATTTTCGAACTCTGGTAATGAGCAAATCGCCAAGCAAACGTTTGCGAACCATTTCTGCGAGTTTTATCTCACCCAGCTGCGCACTTTATGCTTTTGTTTCGTTTGCACTGCGCACAAAACCCAATACAACTGCAGTTTTCTTTGTTTGGGTTTCAGTTGTGTTTTGCTCTCTGTAATGAGTGAAACGAAACAAAGCAATACGATTCATTTCGTTATATTCGAACTCTGGTTACAATATACTAGTTGCGCTTTTAGGTTTTTCTTTAATACATTTTCTAAGTAAAGAAGTACCACTTATCTTCCATTTTCTGCGGGCAATCTTTTCACACTACATTAGCCAAATTTCTAAGCATTCAATTGAACAAAAATTAAAAAAAATAGTCTTTGGAAACCGATATTTTCGTTACATTTAAATTGAACTTTTGTTTAATAAAATAATTTAACATTTAAATGCACTATAACCTTCTGTATGCGAATCCATCACTACTTTTTAAGAATACAATGCAGAAGTCAAAATATTAACTTAAAATTGTCACAATCTTTCTAGAGAGCTAAAATTTATTTATAAACAGCGTTAGAATATTCTGCCCCCGGTTAACGGTGAGCGTTCGCTGTGAAAGTTAGAAAAGTGAGGCGTACTGGGAAATGTTATTTGGAATGTTCTCTATCCAATGTGAAAAAAAATAAAAAATAAAGTTTCCTTCAAAATTTTGTCAAATTGGTTTATGGCCGCCAAAATCGTTTTGTGCGTTGATTGTAATAACTATATATCGTCCCGTTTCTGCCTTAACCACGTATCCACAATTGTTACCACTTATAACAGCTGTTTAAGCGTCACACTATTTGAAAATAGAAATGAGGGTGCTCACTACTAGTAGTGGAACCAGAAATATTAAGTAACAAATGCGTTTATTGTATCCTAGGGGAAGAAATTAAGGATCTTTTTTTACACTCTCTAAAATACCTCTATTGCAGATACGAGGTTAAGGCAGAAACGGGACGATATGTTACCGGCCAAACCCGACCTTAGGACAAACTAGTTTTGCGTTTTCGGCGTAGGCGGCCTTTTTAATAATAATAATAATAATAATCCCAACGGTTTTTACCCTCCATTCTCGCCCATCCGCACGACGTACGGAACCAGTATTTTCAATTTTTGCGCCGAGTCACGATAGGCAGGAGTTTGTTAAGTGTCGAGATCTAAAACTGTTCAGCTACAGAACTAAATTCATCAGCCGCTTTTATGTCTTTATTTTAATGATTCATTTATTGAGAGAGGACAGTATCGATTTCTTAATGCTGAAAAGCGGATCTGGTATATCAAACTTGCTGGAATGAGAGTTAAAATCCTGGCATAAACAACGGAGTGGGTCGTGCAATTCAAAATTAGTTTTACAAGCTTTCAGAAATAGGGGGCAAAAGTGTCTTGATACCCGGGAGGGAACATTAAGGCTAACTTCGCCAAGAAGAAGCGGACTTGAAATTGAGCCTGGTAGTAATTTAACTATAACAAGTAAGAAAGTCTAAGTTCGGGCGGAGCCGAACATTAAATACCCGGCACAAGTATTAAATAAATGTTTTTTTCACCTTTCCGAAGGCTACCGCTACATGGTAAGCCGGCGTGTATCAATTTTGAGTAAATTAGCGTCCTTAAATTTCGAAATATCGCAGTTTCAAGCATTTCTGAAATTTACCGTTATATGAAAAGCGGCCGTAATTTTAGTCCGATTTTAATAATTTTCAACGTTTTGCTTTTATGTGGCAAGCACAATAAAAATACCGAGTTTGGTACAAATTGGTAGAACTGTTACCGATATACATATATGTGATTATAAGTGGGCGGTGCCACGCCCATTTTCGAAAATTTTACTATACAAATTTTTTTTGGTTTTTGCAAACATCAATTTTGAATAAATTAGCTTTAATATTTACTGATTTATCGAAGATTTTGTATTTCTCTAAATTACCGTTATATGGGATGTGGGCATGGTTATTGTCCGAGTTTTTAAATTTTCGGCCATTTAGTATGCTGTATCAAGGCCAACAACTGTGCCAAGTTTGGAAGAAATTGGTGCAGCGCTTACCAAGATATGCACATGTAACCATAAGTGGGCGTGGCTACGCCCATTTTCCAAAAATTTATAAGATTCTTATTTTTCGTCTAAAAATTATTGTAAATATCAATTATGAGTGAATTATCTTCAGTAGTTCCTAAAATATCGCAGTTTTCGTATTTCTGTAAATTACCGTTATATGGGAAGTGGGCGTGGTTACAGTCCGATTTCGCCCATTTTCTATACCAACCTACCTTGGATAAATGGAAACCTACATACAAANACATCAGTCCAACTCCAAGTACGCAGTCCACATTATTGTTGCGTTCAGCTTGTTTCCGCATCGGACGGATATATTAGATCTAGGTAGAACTAGTTTAGCCTAGGGAAAACTAGTTTGTCCCAAGATTATTTCGAATTCCAAAGGCAATTATGATCTTCTCTTTGTTTTAGTAAGCCTCGAGAAGTGCTCTTAAGTCCCTGCAATAATTCTAAATTTAAATACGAGCATTTTGTGCCAACAATTTGCCGTCAAATTGTTTGACATCGACGAAAGTAAGTAATTTACTGATTTTTTTTAACGTTAAATTATTTAATTTTCACACATTACGTACACTCTAAAAAATTTTAAAAATAAACAAAAATATACTCGATTTATAGTCGCATTTTTAAACAGATTTTATAGAGTGTATCCAAGTACGTATGTACATTAGAGTGGTTCATAAAAACACTCTTTTTGGAAATTCATAAACGCTACATCAGAATATTGTTATTTGAGATAAAAACAGAGACACGTATTTTTTTTATTTTGAAAAAAAAAGTTTTCTTAGAGGTCGCTCTGGTCGGTTTTTTATAAAAACGCTGATGTTCTCAACTTTTTTATTTTCTTGACATGTTAAAATGCAGCTAAAAAGTTGTTTTTACATATAATTTCTCTGGTATTATTGAAAAACATTCTCTTAATTACATACTTGTCTTGGGCAGTTAGAATGGGCCTAGTGCCCGAAAATATGCTCTCGAAAAGAGACTAGTAAAGTTAAAACGTTGGTACTGAACGATTTACGCATTGTCTTGGGTTGAAACTTGTTACCAGGGGGTTTCTGGGGTTGCTAATTAGGTATCTGAAGTCAGTTTATCGAAATTCATACAAGCGGATCCAAAATGGCGGTCCATTTTTTTTTAAATGATCGGATTTGTTCGAAACCCGGCACTCGAGAGTTTTTGTGATCGCCGATTACGAATCTGAAGTCAATTTTTTTAAATTCAAAATTGCGGATCCAATATGGCGATCAAATTAAAAAAAGTACTAAAATTAAAACGTTGATACTGAACGTTTTAAACATTGTCAAGGGTTAAAACACGTTTCCAGTGGGTTTCTGGGGTTGCTGATTACGAATCTGATGTCAGATTTTCAAGATGTGCTCAAATAAGGCACTTTAAAAAGGGAAATAAAATTTTGTTATGTTTCAGGTGTGAAGCGGTCGGAAAGAAAAGTCCTTTACGTTCCTTTAGTTCACGTATTGAAATTTACTGACTTGAAACAGTGTTACCGCTGAAAATTTTTAGAAAGTCGTGGAAAAAAGTGTCACAGCCGAAAAAAATGTCTCCAAGTCATTCAAATAGTTTATACCAGGTATGGGCAGATTTTTGACTCTTAAAGCAGTCATCAAGTGCTACGTAAGAAGTAAAAAATACATTAAAAGCATTATGTTTATTAGTAACTAGCCAATGCCCGCTTACTTCGCGGCGCTTATAAGAGCTTTTGCGTTGGCCAATGCAAAAGAGCGTTGAAAAAAAAAACAAAATTAGTCTGTAAAGTAAAAATTTTTGATTTAAGTTGAAACCACTAAGCCGCATAGGCCAATAATAGTAACGCTGTGATACCATATGGAATACCAATCCCTTTCGGTGTCATGAGCTTTACCGATGGTCTTTTTCCACCTGTGAAATCTCTGCCAAGCATGCGTAATCTTTTTGTATGATCTTGCAACTACAACATTGGTGCGATGCGTATGCCAATAAAAGTTCTTATAGGGAAACTCAAGAGCACAGAAGCGCGTTACATTGCTAAATGAGTCGTGTGATCTCTTAAGTATCTTTCAAATGAAGCAATTGATATACCTACGTTGATCTTTCCTTGTTAACTCACCACTTTTACAATTCGTAGTAAAATTTATGAACTGATTTCTGGCTATATGCAAGACCGCATGATCGTGCATGAGGGCGTCAGAAAAACTTAACCCCATCGTTCATTTAGACATCTGAAAACTAAATTCGTATAACTTAAACATAGGGCCAAAGCAGACCAACCACACGGGGTTTCTATACGTTTCGGCTGCAGCGCCATCCATTGGGTTCATTTTCTGCAAAACCATTGCTTACCATAAAATGAATACGTGTTATGAATTTCAACCTTAACTCCAGCGGCACAAATCGGGTAAATTTTTCAAAAGAATTTTCCATCATACAGGTACATAGCTCACATTTAAAATTTGAACGAAATCGGTTAATAAATACGATTTTTGTAAATAAATAACTCTACTCCAGCACCACCTAGCGAGTTTTCTAGTAGCATGTAATTGGACCATATATGTATGTATAATAACCTCCGACAATCTGACGGAGCTCTATTCAGTGCTTTTATTCCGAACAACGAAAACGGCTATCATTTTATGCAAATAGGTATGTAGATAGGACAGTTTATAGCGAAACTCGTGAAAGCAAAGCTCCATTCTTTGTGAAACATTTAAAAAAATTCTTCAACATTTTCACATAAATTTTACCTTACTGAAAATTATAGACAAAGTTACAATAGTTCAATGGGATTTAGAAATCTAGGAGAAAATGGTTCCCAATCGAATGATACTTGCGCGTTTACGTAAATGTATATCGATCCAGCCTTTCCAATAATTACTACTTTTCGCCATAAGTACGGTATTGATAACATATGTAGCTGTGTAGAATTTCAGAACGTTAGCGTAAGCAGTTCCAGAGATAAGCTACATGAGAAGTTCAGTTTGTATGGAAGGAAGGAGCCACGCCCCCTTTCCCAATGCATTTGCAATATTTGCATCAGTGCTAAGTTTCAGTTCCCCAGCGTAATTGGTTTTTTTACGTTTTAGTCTGTATAAGAATTTTTGGAATATCCCGAGCTACATACCGAGTAAATTTTTGGTCAGAATATTTATTTTCAACGTGTTGCCAAATATGAACCAAGTCGATGCAGCCGTTTAGTAGTTTAGTGAAATGCATTGTAAAGAGAACTGTATGAAATTGTAAAACGTGACCTCTCAGATTTCTTAATTTTTTGGCAGCAACAACGAAAAGTTTTAATTGTTTTTAGGGAAAAACCTTCCACGCAGAAATAAAAAAAATTAAGTTTGTGGTTATATCAAGGCGAAATTTTGAGAACGGTCCGTTGCTAACTCTAAATATAACAACGACGCACTGGAAAAGGTTAATACGTTCAAATACCTAGGAATAATGATCGACGATAAACTAAAACAAACAAAAAAAATTGATTCTATATTTTCAATTAGAGCTCTAGCAATATGTACATCGGTGAAAACTGCATTTAATTCCATACATTAGCTTTTGCGTTATGCGCTTACAAACATACAGACAAACATACCGAAATTTTATATTTGGCTTCTGTTGATCTAATAAACCCCCTATTAATTTTTCTTTGACATCTATTATGTACAGATACCGGCCTGTTGCAATTTTATTATTCTCAAGTACTCTCGTTTGATACCCATATGGCAACACTTAGTTTATATTATAAATTCAACTGAATTAAAGTTTTCAAATAAGTGGCAACCCGCTTCAAGAATATTTTCAAAAGTAAGCTTCCTAATCCTCTTTAGTTTAATATTCGTATTGCAATATTTCATTTTTTTTACAAATTTTAATGAATACAATTTCTCAATCATTTGGCATATCCCCTAAAAATATTTTCAGCATTAAAATTTCCTATCGTCTTTAGTTTGATGCCAATATTGCAATATTTAATTTATGCTATCAATTAAATTAAATTAAAGTTTTCAAATAGGTGGCAACCTTCCACAAATATATTTTCAGCTGTAAGCCTTTGTAAATTTCTTTCTTTTGACAGCCATATTGCAGTATTCACTTTGCCGTATCAATTGACCTAAACTGAAATTTTAAACACAGGTGGCAACTCTCTAATTTTTTCTTCTATATTGGAAGCTAGATCTCTAGCGATACATCGGTGAAAACTGCATTCAATTCCATGTTTTCGACTGATGCGCGTACAAATATACAGACAGACAGAGATTCAAAAATTCTAAAAATGGTTGATTTGGCTTCTGGTGCTCTAATAAAGACCCCCACATTAATTTTTCTTGAATATCTATAATGTACAGACATAGACCTTTTACAATTTTATTATATGTATAGATTGCAGTATTCACTTTACCGTATCAATTGATACAATACAATAAAATTTTTCAAACAGGGCCCTCCCAAAAAATACTTTCGGCAGTAAAATTTCATAAACTCCTTCAGTTTGATACCCATATTCCAATATTCAATTTATCTTATAAATTAAATTAAATGTAAATTTTCAAACAGGTGGCAACTCTAAAAAAATATTTTTGGCTGTAAGTCTTCTTCAGCCTATTTCTTTTGACGCCCATATTGCAATATTCATTTCTTCTTCAAATTGATAGGAATTTACTTAATCTCCAATTTTCAAACAGGTGGCAACTCTCTAATTTTTTCTTCCTGTATTTTAAGTTAGACCTCTAGCAATACATCAGTGAAAACTGCATTCAAATCCATGCATTCGTTTTCGAGTGATGCGCGAACAAACATACAGACAGACAGACAAAAATTCTAAAAATGGTTGATTTGGCTTCTGGTGCTCTAATAAAGACCCCCCACATTAATTTTTCTTTAATATCTATAATGTACAGAGATCGACCTGTTACAATTTTATGATATGTATAGATGAGAGTCGGAGCAAAAAAATTTGATTACGCTCTTCTTCCCCCTTCATATTGGCTCTTGATGTCATCCCTCATCTAGCACCTAAATGTGCCAGGTCGGAAAATCTGTCAAAAAAGCTGCTTAGAATAGATTTTATTTCATCTATGGGTATACCCTATTATTTTAAATAAATTGCTGTCAAAAATAGTATTTTCTCTTAAAACAAAAAACTATTGAGGGATAAATTAAAAAGACGCAATATGCATATTTTGCATTATGAAAACAAGATTGAAGTCAAACAAGTAAGAAAGTCTAAGTTCGGGTGGAGCGAACATTAAATACCCGGCGCAAGTAAGATGGCAAGATGGTAAGCCGGGGTGTATCAATTTTGAGTAAATTAGCGTCCTTAAATTTCGAAATATTGCAGTCTCAAGCATTTCTGAAATTTACCGCTATATGAAAAGCGGCCGTAATTTTAGCCCGATTTCAATAATTTTCAACGTTTTGCTTTTATGTAGCAAGCACAATAAAAATAACGAGTTTGGTACAAATTGGTAGAACGGTTACCGATATACATATATGTAATCATAAGTGAGCGGTGCCACGCCCATTTTCCAAAATTTTACCATAAAGGTATTTCTTGGTAAAGAACTCTTGCAAGCATCAATCTTGAATAAATTTGCTTTAATATTTACTGATTTATCGAAGATTTTGTATTTCTCTAAATTACCGTTATATGGGATGTGGGCGTGGTTATTGTCCGATTTTTTTAATTTTCGGGCATTACCAAGGCCAACAACTCACAGTGGTTCGGATAGCAAATCTAGCTGAACGAAAGTCAAAATTTTTTTGTTTTTAAAATATTTAATGGTACTTGGAAAACATTCCTGACAATACATTCAAATAGAAATTGGATTTAATGAAGCACTAACATATGAAAACAAACCAAAAAAGGTAAGTCAACGCCGCCTATTTGAGAACTCTATTTTAAAAGCTGACATTTAACTTAAAAGATTGCTAATTGCACTCATAGATAATTGCATAATTGCAAATTGATTTTATAAACAAAAAATGACACTTGTTCCGCTATAGATTCAGAGGTCATAACGCAATTTATGTCCACATTGGTATAAGCAAATTTATTCTGAAAAATCGTCGTTTTGATTAATTAAAAAAATAAATTAAGGAGTAGGAAAAGTGAAGGCCGCCGAAGGCCGTTATAAAACCACTTGCATATTATTCTTTACACCTTCGCAAATGCAGTGGGTAAGTTCGATAACCAAGTCTAACCAATTGGCTTAGATATTTACATTTTAGTGACGGTATGTCAAATCTCAAAATTCAAAAGTAATTATTAACAGGAATGTATCTTAATATAAATATTGGAGGAGCGGGTAGGGGTTGTGTGTTAAAACAGAAAAATACTTGGAGTTATAAAAACTTTGGTTATGTAAGAGTTAAAAAAATAGTAACTCGCGAATTTTCTGCTTTCTGAAATTAAAAAATTATACAACAGGCATAAAAATCTTTAAGCGCTGTTATAAAATTTTTTTTGAAATTTATTTGTGTTTCTTGCTGTGATCTTAAATTTTAGTCATGGTAAATAAAATCTTAAGAAGTGATTTGTTTGACATTTGGAGAAGTGTTGCTGAAACTTCTAAAAGACAACAAGCTGTCCGTGTCTCCTACCGAAGTAAATAAAGTAAATTAATTAAATGACTCTAGATTCGTAATCAGCAACCCAGAAAACCCCCAGATACCCAGTTACATAGAAATCTACCGATTTTTTTTTAATTTTCGTCCACCATATTGGATCCGCCATTTTGAATTTTTGGTAAATGACTTTAAGTAAGAAGTGGTGTAAAGATCCATCAACGAGTATTTGTTTAAATAGTTTCGTCCAGCTAGATTTGCGATCCGAACCACTGTGCAACTGTGCCAAGTTTGGAAGAAATTGGTGCAGCGGTTACCAAGATATACACATGTAACCATAAGTGNGCAGTTTTCGTATTTCTGGAAATTACCGTTATATGAGAAGTGGGCGTGGTTAAAGTCCGATTTCGCCCATTTTCAATACCAACCTACCTTGGATTAACGGAAACCTACACACCAAATTTCGTTGAGATATCTAAATTTTTGCTCGAGTTATCGTGTACACGGACGGACGGACAGACGGACTGACGGACTTACAGACAGACATAGATTAATCGATTTCTCTATTCATTCTGAGCATATATGTGTACATTTGTCTATATCTATCTCGATTCGTTTTGGTTGTTACAATCAACCGTTATGTGAACAAAATTAATATACCCTTGTGCACAAGTGCGCTCGGGTATAAAAAGTACTTACATCAATATAACACTTCAGTTACAAAAAAGCAACATTAGTTGATAACAAAGTTTAGCCGTTTAAATTTGTATACAAATTATAGCAAATTATTTGTTTGTACCGGAGCCACGAAAACAAATTTAACACAAATAAATTGGGGGAAATGCTAAGCTACAAAAGCCGTGCACTATTTCATGCTACTTCTAGACATTTTTGCATAAAATTTTGACATAATAATAACCGTTTAAATTAGTCAAACTCTTGCCAGAGGTGTAATTTTTAAGTGGCTTTAAAATGTAAATACTAAGAGAAATTTTAAGCGTGTAAAAAAATATAATTTACTAGTAAGCCCGGGCAGACGTCCTGCTACACACAGATACATAGGCAGGTTACATGCATCGTAGAAATTAGGGGTATTCACACCAAAGCTTGATACTCGGTAACTCGGTATTCGGTAATTTTTTCCCATGTATTTGGTTTGTGTAATACTATATCGGTGTGAATAGCCATATTGTTTCTTACGTTTCATTTGATATCGAAGAATATTAAAAAATTTTTGAAAATGGGCGTAGCCACGCCCACTTATGGTTACATGTGTATATCTTGGTAACCGCTGCACCAATTTCTTCCAAACTTGGCACAGTTGTTNGTAGCTTTCGGAAAGGTGAAAAAACATATATTTAATACTTGCGCCGGGTATTTAAAGTTCGGCTCCGCCCGAACTTAGACTTTCTTACTTGTTTTTTTTATGTAACCGCATAACTTTGGACCACGTCTACCGGATCGATAATTCCTTTTGTATCGGAAGGTAGCGTCTCAGAGGTGGTTGCTTATTTTTTAGTCATTCGGCCTATTGTATTTATTGTTCACTACGTTTGAAAAAAAAAAAGGATTTCTGGTTACGGTTTAAACATCAGCCAGGGGAATGGATAACATTGGATGGTGTCCAAATGGTAAATTTTTTGTTGCTGTTGATATGCGCATGTTTATATGTATAAACACATACTACATTATTTTGTTGCTATCCTACCTCTTTCTCCCCAACATAAACATAAATATGAAGCGTAGCCGCGAATAACATTGGAAAACTCTCGCTTCGGTTATGGACAGTTTGTAATTAGCGTAAACGAACATAGTGACACGGGATTTTTAAGAACGTTACTCGAAGCATAGAAAAAATTTCGATGAAAAAAAATATTTCTTCTCGAATTCAAAACTATCCTATCTTTTAAGTTGGAACCAACAATACACACCCACAAAATTTCAATTACATCGGTTAAGCGGTTTCGAAGATTGGCGTAAACGAACACAGTGACACGGGATTTTTATATATTAAGAGAAGCACGTTGAGGAGTATAGAACAAATTTCGATGAAAAAAAATATTTCTTCTCGAATTCAAAACTATCGTATCTTTTAAGTTGGAACCAACAATTCACACCCACAAAATTTCAATGAATCGGATTTTTATATATTAAGATAAGCACGTTGAGAGGAGCATAGAGAAAATTTTCAAATTACATCGGTTAAGCGGTTTCGAAGATTAGCGTAAACGAACACCGTGACACGGGATTTTTATATATTAAGAGAAGCACGTTGAGGAGCATAGAAAAAATTTCGATGAAAAAAAATATTTCTTCTCGAATTCAAAACTATCCTATCTTTTAAATTGGAACCAAGTATACACACCCACAAAATTTCAATGAAATCGGTTAGAGGAAACGAACACAGTGACACGGGATTTTTATATATTAAGAAGAAAAAATTGTCAAAATGTATATATGTATATAATTTTAAATCAAAGAAAAGGGGCAAAAGTCGCATGACTTTTAAGAAATGTTTCAAAATAAGCATATTTTTAAAAACTATATGTCAGTTGGAATCGATCTCCAAAAGTATCAATTTGACACTTTAGTCGCACAACGGTAACACTGACTTCAGATGGGACTGACTTTACTCAATACCAGCACACAATTCACTGCTGTGAATTTTCTGATCATGTGGTAAAGTTTTATTTTTATGATTTTCATGCTAACAGTTTTGCAAGTACATAACTTAAAAAATACATCTATGCCACTTCTGGCAATCTCAGCTGGTACCAAAAACTTTTCCCTGCAAATGAAGCTTGGATAAATGAAAAAACCACAAATGTGTACTTTAAAAACTGAACGCGAAATCACTAAAGTGGAACAGGAAAAGTGCACGCGTACACTGCGGTAGTCCAAAAAAAAAGAAAAAAAAAAGTAAATTCGGAATTTTAACATGCTCTCATATCCATGATTTTTCTATATCGAAAAAATATTTAGAGGTCGCTTAAATTGAATTTTTTTCGGGTCCAATAGAAAATAATTAATATTAGATTATAGTTAAATAAGCAATTGGGTATTATTCTTTGAAGACTCCTGGGGAGAAACAGGGCTTGTCGATTGAAAAATATTTGTACCAAAAAAACTTTTTCCTTTAAAACGACCCGGATATATTTTCTATACGATGTAGAACAATCATTAAAATCCCGACATTACTTTGTTTGGTCCACCCTAGTGCACATACAGAAGAATTATTTAACCCATTTACGCATTTATTTATACTGTCTAGTGATGTGCTGAGTCAATACTTTTAGGTATTGATCGATATTCGGTACCGATTTAAAAAGTAGCCAATACTCTCGATACTCGGTACCGAAATATTTAGGTTTCGAATAAAAGCGCACATAGGCCAAAAATATCCAAAAAACCGTTCAGGGGAGACACGCCTATCAAAACCCGAATGTAGGAGCCAATAGAGCTTTTAATACCGATTCAAATGAAAGATGTATATGTGTCGGTTCGAGGGCATAATGCAGAGAAACTCTTACTTGTTTGAAGCATTTTTGTTCAAGCTGAATCGGACTATTTAATTTTTGTAGGCCTCGGGGCAGATTCTGTAACCCGTTAGCGACAATTTTCGAATCGGTATCGGTTTTGTTGACGTATGATATGAAATATTTTTACGCCAACAAATGCGATATCGATCCGAAACTTGTCGCTAACTGGTTACACAATCTCCCCCTGAAACGCTTCTTCATCCGTCAAAGCATTTTTCTTCAACCTTTGATCGACTAAGGTTAAAACTTAGCCGATATCAAATAAATTAGTAATGAAAGTTTTTTCAAAACTTGAAATGCATATAATAGTGAAGGTCTAATGCAGGGATGGGCAGATTTTTGGCTATTAAAGCCGTCAAAGAGCCAGCGAGTGCTACGCAACAGCTAAATCAGTTCTCAGGGTAAAGTGTTGTACAAAATACATTAAAAGCATCATATATATTAGTAATGAGAGTCGCAGTAAAAGAAATTTGTATACGCTCTTCTTAGCCCTTCATGCTGGCTCTTGATGTTACCGCTCATCTATGTACCACCTAAATGTGCCAAGCCGGCTCCTAAGTGCAAAAGGTTCCTGGGAGCCACTTTCCCATCTCTGGTCTAATGTAAAGAATCGGTATCGGGTACCAAAAAGGAAGTATTAGGTACCGAAATCTTTTTTAAGTATTGGGTACCGAGTATTGGGTACCAACAATTCAGCTCATCACTAATACTGTCCACTGAATTTTTATTTTGAAAACATATGAGTAAAACATCCAGCGCTTAGAGGATAATGTACGCACACTTACCTAAAGTCTGCCCTTAAATTTCCAGTCCACTATTTGCACGGCCGGCGTCATTGAATCAAGAAATCTTTCCGTTTAGCATAATCGCAACTAGTAATGTACCAAAGTGTTAAGATTCTATTTCATTCTAGGAACAATTCGTTTTACTACCCGGAGAACTGTTGTTTCCCACCTGAAGTTAAATGTAGTTTAAAGTGGCAGTGCAAGCTTTTACGCGTAGACGCAGAAACATTCAGCCCTCAGCAATTGAAATGCGAAAAGGCGAAGAAATGGCTTTTTTAACAACAGTTGCAAACGACAACAAACAACGGCGATTGACTGAAAATGGAATTAAACAAAAGGGAAAACAATATGTGCAAGCATGCATATATATAGGTAGATGTGTGTGTACATGTAGTTTTGTCGTAAAATTGGATTTCCAATGAGAAAACAGCTGAAACTGAAGTCTCAAATTAAAATAAAAACAGAAAAGAAAACTGAAAAATAGTTTAAAGTGTGTAAGATATGAAGGTGCACAAACCAATTGCTTGAATGTATTGGTGAATACAAAGTATAAATCATCGTACAGTTTCTTAAGTAAAAACAATATCAGCTGACTGCCAAAAAATTCCTACAGCTGAGACCACCTGTTGTTTGGCATTTGCTCTTACATATCTTTTACAACTTTTTTCATTTTTATTACAATTTCTTCCATTTCTATTACAATTTATTCAAAATACACTAACACATTGAACCAAAAACACCAATACACTAACCAAAAACACACCTACAACTTGCCAAACTCACACCTACAGCCTGCCAGGAAAAACGGTAAGAAGAAGCGTTACTTTACTTATGGAACTGTACGATGGTATAAATAGTTTCAAATGGTTCACAGCGCAATTTAAATTTCCAATTTATTTTTTCCCAGCACGACAAGATATGTGGGTTGACTTTACATATTCGCATGTCTTCGCTCGTGGTTTAGAAACCCCCTTATTCTTGTTTAAACTCCGTTCTGCACTCTCAGGTGGATAACTTGCTGTTTAAACATTTTATATCCAAACAAGTAAGAAAGTCTAAGTTCGGGCGGAGCCGAACATTAAATACCCGGCGCAAGTATTAAATATATGTTTTTTCACCTTTCCGAAAGCTACCGGTAGATGGTAAGCCGGGGTGTATCAATTTTGAGTAAATCAGCGTCCTTAAATTTCGAATAATTGAAGTTTCAAGCATTTCTGAAATTTACCGTTATATAAAAAGCGGCTGTAATTTTAGTCCGCTTTCAATAATTTTCAACGTTTTGCTTTTATTTGGCAAGCACAATAAAAATACCGAGTTTGGTACAAATTGATAGAAAGGTTACCGATATACATATATGTGATCATAAGTGGGCGGTGCCACGCCCATTTTCCAAAACTTTACCATAAACGTATATCTTGGTAAAGAATTGTTGCAAGCATCAATTTTGAATAAATTTGCTTTAATATTTACTGATTTATCGAAGATTTTGTATTTCTCTAAATTACCGTTATATGGGATGTGGGCGTGGTTATTGTCCGATTTTTTAAATTTTCGGCCATTTAGTATGTTGTATCAACGCCAACAACTGTGCCGAGTTTGGAAGAAATCTGTGCAGCGGTTACCAAGATATACACATGTAACCATAAGTGGACGTGGCTACGCCCATTTTCCAAAAATTTATAATACTCTTATTTTTCGTCTGAAAATTATTACAAATATTAATTTTGAGTGAATAATCTTCAGTAGTTACTAAAATATCGCAGTTTTCGTATTTCTGGAAATTACCGTTATATGGGAAGTGGGCGTGGTTAATGTCCGATTTTTTTTTAATTTTCGGCCATATAGTATGCTGTATCAAGGCCAACAACTGTGCCAAGTTTGGAAGAGATTGGTGCAGCGGTTACCAAGATATACACATGTAACCATAAGTGGGCGTGGCTACGCCCATTTTACAAAAATTTGTAATATTCTTATTTTTCGTCTGAAAATTATTACAAATATCAATTTTGAGTGAATTATCTTCAGTAGTTACTAAAATATCGCAGTTTTCGTATTTCTGGAAATTACCGTTATATGGGAAGTGGGCGTGGTTACTGTCCGATTTCGCCCATTTTCAATACCAACCTACCTTGGATTAACAGAAACCTACATACCAAATTTCGTTGAGATATCTCAATTTTTGCTCGAGTTATCGTGTACACGGACGGACGGACAGACGGACAGACGGACGGACAGACAGACATGGCTTAATCGATTTCTCTATTCATTCTGAGCATATATGTATACATTTGTCTATATCTATCTCGATTCGTTACAACAACAAACAACCGTTATGTGAACAAAATTAATATACCCTTGTGCACAAGTGCGCTCGGGTATAAAAAGCACCAAACGAATCAGTATGCCGAGGGCTTATACTTAAAAAAACCCTCTATCCTTCTATCCATCTCTAGCCATCACAATAATGTTAAACTTAAAATTTAGCTTTAATGGTATTATATTCTCATTTTGAAAAATTCAATATCTGCAATAACATTTTGTTACAAGAGCAAAATCCTCTATCTACACAATTTTGCTGAAAAATTGTTTTCATTCGAATTTTTTGTGCCAGGTCAAATAAAGACTGGGTAAGTTATATGTGCCCGTGTATGTATGTTTGTATATGTTACCGGTAAAATCCGATCGTAGATCAAACTAGTTTTGCCCCAGGCTAAACTAGTTCTACGTAATGCGATATATCTGTCCAACCGAAACCAAATTGGATACAACAAATGATGAGAGTTACAAAAATAGTTTGTCCTAATATCGGGTTTGGCCGGTAGCGTCCAATATATATGTACATGTCCACTCATTTACTTCAATAATGTCATAACTCAAAAAATCAAAGCTCGAGAAAAACGGATTTAAAGATTTGAATTTACATATACTCCGATACTAAAAATGAATACATATTTTGTTCTAGTGAGATACTGGTAATCGATACAGCTATGACGTTTTTACACGACATAGAAGAATACGTAGCGATAATTCTTCATACTCATCTCAAAATTTGTATTTTTTAGATTATGGACCTACTAAAGTAAATGAGCGATGTGTATATGTGTATTTGCCTCCACTTGGTCCGAAGATCCATACAATTCTCACGTACTCATATCTATTGAAGAGTTTGACGCAACCATCTCTCGATGACAGGCAAAAGCCCTGGTGCAGACAAAATCTCGTGTCCCGTCCTAAAAAGTCATCCGTATCCCGTCAAACTAGAGTCATTAAACTCCATAACTACATTTTATCTCAAGGGTTATATAATCAAGAGTGGGAAACTGTTATTATTATTCCTATTGCCAAACTAAATAGAAACAATTCATTAATTTCTAACTACACACCCATTTCCCCTCCTCTACTGCATATCTAAAGTATTAGAAAAAAGTATTATCTTGTATTGTAGATTTTGACAACGATTATGACAGAATAGGTTCCCATGTTATTCTGCTATAACTAAAGTCCTGGAAAATTGGTGAGAGGATGTACAATGTTATCAAGTCTTTCCTGTACAACCGGATTTCGCTGTTCTGGTCAAACTGTTATTCAAAACCTGCTCCTCTCTTTAATGGAGTCCCACAAGTATCACCACTTTCGGTTATTTTACCTATTCAATACAGCCTTTGGGAAAGTTAGCTCCATTATATCGGCTAACACGCACGTAGATCATCTTACTTACGCTGATGATATTTTAATTTTTTCTAAAACTAAGGCCTTGACGCAAGTAAAAATAATTGTTTCTAACATATAAGCGATCTAATCAATTGGTTCTAAGTATTCGTTAGTTTATATAACTACACTCGTAAATGTAATTTGGTCTCTTATATTAGGAAAAGTTGACTTTAGATTCGTAATTTACGGACACTGCGCAAAAAAATATCTTAAATTGCTAGAAATACCTTATCATGCAGCAGAGGAGAAGAAGCATCCGTGGATTTCTCACCTTGCTAATAAAAGCTATGTCTCACTTCGAATCCCGGTTTCAACAGTTCCATACTCATAAATTACCTGGGAGCTTATTTTCGCAGACGGTTCCAGATATGATACCAACTGTTTTTTTTTTCGGTAACAAAAGGGCTAGGTGTTACAATTCTCATCGGTGCTTTTCCCGCGTACTGCTCGGCATTTACAGCCGAATCAGCTGCATTGCTCCTAAAAACGAAGGAAATTTCCTCAAATTCACGGAAGGTAAATCAGTCATCGAAGCCTTTTTTAACAGTGCTAATGATTTCGAAATCACGTGAAATACTCTTTCGACACAAAAACACTATTAAAATTATGTGGTTACCTGCGGACGTCGGAATAGAAGGAAACGAGTTTGCACACTAATGTGTTGTGTTAAAAACTTAGTTTAACATATTATTTAAATCTAAAGAACTGACATTTTCATCCAACAATTTCTTTTATATAAATAGGTATAATTTGAATTGCAATAACCTCTATGTGATCTTTAAACTAAAATAAAATGAATTAAAAGTAAAAAACTAGTTTTAATATATAGCGTGAATTTTTAAGACAAGGGGGGGTACTTCAAATTATTAACACTTTTAATAATAGATGTCAAAACAGTTTTTTTGCTTCCACATAGTTGATAAAAGCTTTGCGTCTACTTCCCTCGATATGATATTCAAAATTAGACCCTGATGTTGATTCAGAAGTTTTGTCAAAAAGGTATGTTTCATGAGGACATTTCGGTCGATGAACCAATGATTAAATATCATGGTCACCATCTCACCAAACGGTTTATTAGAGGCAAGCTCAGGGCCGTTGAGAGAAAATCCGGACCCATGGGTAAATATGTACCCGGATTTGGTTACAAAAACTGGGTAGCCGCAAGTTCTGATGGATACTGCTATGCCTCTGATATATATGTATGTATGTATATTGTGCTAAAAAATTGCGATCTCAAAAGAACTTCTTGGTCATAGAGTTGTCAAATCGTTGTTACTAAAAAAGCCTTCGATACTTGAGGCACATACAATTTATTTTGACATTTTTTTTTCAAATTTCCATGATACTAATATTCAAAGATAAAACCGCTCACTCACTTCGTCGGGCGTCATTTATTTTTTGAAGTTTGTCTACTTTATAATATGTTAATTATGAGTAGTGATAGCACGATTAATTGAATAACCGATTATAATCGGTTATTTTCATTGGGTTAATTGTCTCGAAATTTTCCTTTCGATTAATCGAGCGAATAACCGATTAATTTTTCAAAATAATCGAAAAGAAACCATAAAAAATTTACTAATTTACTCACACAATAATGTATGAATCAAAATAAGTTGGGAGGTTTTCTCACATTCTCGTATTTCTTAAACTATATTTTTGCCAAAAACCGCAACAAGAAAGAATAAGTTATATGTATGATGTATTATGGAACGAATTTCCGTCATCCCTTGTCAAATTTGGTTTGGAGACAAACCGGTTTCGGCGTTGTGCCATCTTCGGTGTCATTTTTCGCTCTGCATAATTTTTGTTGGTTGCTCGTATTTATACTCTTTCTTTTGTTAGGTACGTCTTTTTAGTTTTGCAGTGTTTGCGGTACTCAATAGGTAGATGAATTGTTTTGGCTCGTTTTTGACGGCAGGTAGAAGTCCGTGATTTTTACCCCCTTTGTTGTTGCAGTTGGTGTATTCCCTTCCATATCTGTCCTTAATATTTTGTTGTTGTCATTCTTCTTCTTGTACAGTAGTTTTAGAGGTTCAAACAGTACGTCCGATGCAGTATTTATTTGCTCATTTATTATTTGTCCTTTGAAGGTCTTCTGTTTATATATTTCCATATTTTCTAATATATTCAATCTTTGTCCTTTATGTTGTACACGGAGAAGTTCTGTTGTTTGTCCAATCTTCATTGGTGTGCATTTATTTTTGATCATGTGATTCGCGAAGTTCGATTCTATTGCAGCCTCTGGTTTTCGTTTTTTCTTATTATAATCCCTTGTGTGTTCTCGATACCTTGTTCTTATATTTCGCCCTGTTTGTCCTATGTAACTGTGTCGGCACTCGCAGGTTAACTTGTAAACACCCTGTTTATCTAGCGGGTCTTCCTCGCTTATTTTCTCTTTGAATATATTTCCCACTGTGTTCCTTGTTTTAAATGATGTCTGAATGTCGTACTTATGAAAGAATTTGGCAAGTTTGTAAGATGTCTTTCCTGTGTAAGTTAGAGCTGCCCAAGTTTTTTTTTTTTGTTTTTTCGAAGGAGGGAAACGATATACACAAGCTCTTATTAATTATGAAAGTTATATGAAACAAAAACACCTTTTTATTAAGCTTGTATTTTTTATTGTTTTCCTCTTTGCTAGTCTTTTTCGATTTTGTGTCCTTTCTTAACTTCTCCACCAGGCCTCTCCTATATCCGTTATTTTCCGCAATGGCATATATTGTATCCAGTTCCTTCTTGTAGCATTCTTCTGTTAGAGGGGTCCTTTCAAGCCTCGTTATTAGTTGTCTAAATGCTGCATTTTTGTGTTGCTGTGGGTGGTTTGAGCTATTGTGTATAATTGTGTCTGTGGCTGTTGGTTTTCTGTATATTTCGAACTCTATCTTGTTCGTGGTATCGTTTATTTTAATTGTTAAATCCAGATAGTTAATCTTTCTTTCCTCTTCCGTTTCCATGGTGAATTTTATATTCTGGTGTTGTTTGTTGAGATAGTCTAGTATCTGTTTCTCTTTGTTTCCCTCTATTAGACATATTACATCATCGACATATCTTGCGTAGAATTTTACTCCTAGGTTGGTCGATAGGTTTTTCATGTATTTCTCCTCCAGTGTTTGCATGAATACTTCCATGAGTATTGCTGACGTCGGATTGCCCATTCCTAACCCGTTAATCTGTTTATATATCTTATTGTTGAACCGGAAGTAGTTTTGTTTTAATGTAACCTTCAACGCGTTTATTATTTCCGTGACAGCTTCTCTTTTCATTTTTCCCATCAGTATTTCTTGTACGGTCTTTATGGTTTCTATTGTTGGTATCGATGGGTAAAGGTCCTTGATGTCGAATGATACGAATTTAGTGTTTTCGTTGATCTTCAACAATTTCATCTTCTCGATTAGTTCCGTTGTATTTGTAATAGTATATTTATTGCGTAGATCCAGACTATCCTTCAGCAGTGTCTTTAGGTGCTTGGAGAGTCTGTATCCGGGAGCAGTCTTTTCATTCTGATCATTTATGTTTTACATTGTCTATGTCTATTTCGATTCGTTTTGCATGTTACAAACAACTGTTACGGGAACAAAGTTATAATACCCTTGTGCACAAGTGCGCTCGGTATTACTAAGGTAAAACGCTGGTGTTCGCAGAATAAGCAAAACTATAACAAGGGCATGGGCGGTGTTGTTGAAATAAATAGTTCTATTTCATTATCTTGCGCTACTATTCGTGGTAAAACTGTAGGTCCCTCCCCTGTGTGTGACAACATCAAGGCGCCAGCCCCAAATCGGAGGAGAAGCTCGGCCAAAGCCTGCCGTATGTGTAAGCGCCAACCTATTGTTATTATTACTAAATGGCTAAAAATATATGAAGGGCGTTCGCAAGGCACCATACCAGTCAAATTAAATATGCATTTTTACAGTGTTAAAAAATAGATGGTAGTGGTTTCAAGGCTTATACAAAATGTATATAAAGCTTAAAGGAGCTTTGCCCGCGGGCAAGGCAGTGCCCACGACCGTTTTAAAGTTTACGACATAGGTTAGGTTAGAGTGGCTGCCTCGCGCAGAGCACGAGCACACGTAGGCTGGAAAAGCTCGTTGTGATACCCCTGGCCGAAGCCATTTGTTTCTTACCCTGCCTTAGTAATTGAACCACCGAGTGCGTTTTATATAACTAAAAAATTCCAGGACGCTCGCCGAGTTCAAGTCGGCTAAACAATCCAGAAAGTACTTGTTGAAGAGTTGGTTGCGCGTGCGGGTCAGGGCGGGACAATGGCAGAGATAGTGTTCGATGGTCTTCTCCTCTTCCCTGCAGCTACGAGGAAAATCGTTGGTAGGGTATCCTAACCTTTTACCGTGTGTGCCCATCAGTCAGTGTCCGGTGATTTTTGCAGGAGGTTAGAGGTATGCCCGCATTTTGAGCAGAATTGACTTCAGATATTTCCGTCCCGCTTTTTGCCAGATCGTCGGCTAGGCAGTTGCCAGGAATGTCGCTAAGTCCAGGGACCCATACAACAGTCAATGAGCATTTTGAGGCCAACAGGTTGAGAATTTTCCTGCATTATATGACTACTTTGGACGTTGTTCCGTTAGATTCGAGAGATTTGATAGCAGCCTGGCTGTCAGAATAGATAGCGTTACGCCGTCATGGAGGGGCGGATGTTATGAGCCACCGAGCTGCCTCCATTATGGCGTTTAGCTCTGCTTGAAAGACGCTGCAATGGTCCGATAAGCGAAAACTGAGGTTTAGCGCAGAGTAAATCCCGCTAACCACTCTTTTGTTAAGCTTGGAACCATCTGTATACATATATGCCCGTAAACCCTGGGTTGAAGTCTGTGGCCCCTTTCCATTCGTTTATCTCTGGGGTTCCTGTGGAGAATTGGTTGTCTGGATAGAGTAGAGGAGTGGTATAATCTAACTGTCGTAGATTATCCGGTAGAGCTTCAAGTATTTTTGGGTCTCCAAATCTGAGGTCTCTCCACGGTGGGGTCGTATTTAACCTGGCCGCACTGAAGCCTGCCTGAAACTTGGCGTAGAGATCCCCAAGTGGAAGACTTAATATTATTTCTAGAGATTTTGTAAGTTTACGACATACAACAATACGACACTATACAACACATTGTGAACTCCCTAAATATTTTTATACCCGAGCGCGCTTGTGCACACTTTGGTCGCATAACGGTTGTTTGTAGCATGCAAAACGAATCGAAATAGACATAGAGAAATGTAAACATAAATGCTCAGAATGAATAGAGAGATCGATTAAGCGGTGACTGTCTGTCCGTCCGACCGTCTGTCCGTGTACACGACAACTCGAGCAAAAATTTAGATATCTCAACGAAATTTTGCACGTAGGTTGCCCTTTATTTCTTATATTATTATTTTCTAAAAATGCAGAAACTACGATATTTCAGTAAATATTGCATGCAAATTGTTGAAAATTAGTGCGTGAAGTAGAATTGTGGTGAAAAATAATATTATTATGAAATTTTTGGAAAAGGGTCGTGACGGGCGGGCCACTTCTGATGAAATGCTGTATCTCGGTAGCCACTCCACCAATCCTTATCAAACTCGGTACGAGCCTTAAGTAGGGTCTAACTAAGAAATCTGTCGAAAATCTTTGAAATCGGGAAGTAACCACGCCCACCTCCCATATAACGGTAATTTACGGAAACACGAAAACTGCGATAAATCGGAGCAAATGCACTTAAAATCGATGATTGCAATAGCTGCTCAGCAGAAAATTAGAATATTATAAATTTGTGGATAATGGGCGTGGCACAGCCCACTTATGACCACAAATGTGTATCTTGGTAACCGATTAATAAATTTCTACCAAACTCGGTGCACTTAATAACCTTCGTACGGAAAAGCAATGCGATGGAAATTATTCAAATCGTACTAAAATTACACCCGGTTCCCATATAGCAGTAAATTTCAGAAGTACGAAAAGTCCAAAATTTCAATAACAGAGGACGCTAATTTACTCCAAGTTAATAGTTACAATAATCCCCCAACAATAAATAAGACTGCTATAAACTTTGAGGAATAGGGCGTGGCACCGCCCACTTTATGACTACAAAGGTGTATTTCGGTAACCACTTTATCGATTTGTGCCTAACTTGGTTCAATTATATCATTAAGTCTAACTCTGCATATTATCGAAATAGTTCAGAGAAAGTTGAAACCAGAGTTGTGAAAAATGCATTAAATTTTTAATGCATAGCATTTTAATGTAAATGAAAAATATTAATGCATTAATTTTTGATATTTAATGTAAATGAAAATTTCAATGCATTAATTCGGAAGAAATAATGCTAATGATTTTTTTTTTTTTAACATTAAAATGTTTAAATGAATGCTATTGCAATAATTTATTGCATTAAAATTATAACAAGCATTAAAAACCCATTAACTAATATTATTTTGAAGTAAAAAATCTTTGCTGACGTTGAGGGTAGAATTTTAAGGTCAAAAAAGATAGTGGTGGGCGTTAAGGCTAGTTTCCACTATGTCAAGTTCAATGGCATTTGTCGTTAAATAGGTAAAATCACATTCTCAAATGGAACTAAAAAACGGTTTATTGATTGTTTTAGATCAGAGTATGTCCTCAGTCGTGTACATGCGCTGCTAAACTATGCATCAACTAATCGGTATGCATCAACAATCAACATAAAAATCTACAAAAGCACTCTGCGTTGCATGCACATTGGCTTTCATTTTCATAAAACATCTAACAATTTTCAGAAGATTTTTTCTACAAATACACATAATGTAATGAAGCTGAAAAAAACTATTAGTAATTATTCCAAGTAGAGCTCTCGATTTTGTTCGCACATTTTCAAGCAGCCCGGGTATATGAGCAGCGAGTACTCGCACACTTGTTCAATACTCATTACTCGAAAATTTTCGAGCATGAGCTCGAGTAATTCGAGTTTTTTCGAGTAATTTGAGCAATGTTTTTTTATTATATTAACATTTTTGGTAGCAACTTTTTAAATTTTTCAAATTATTGATATACATATAATGCAAAGATTGTTACATTGGTATTTAATAATATAATTTATTTAACATGAATTAGAAAGCATCTGCTGACAAATACAATTTACAAATTTTCTTTTGTTTATAAAATTGTTCAAAAACTCGAAAATTTTGAACAAACATTTGAGCAGTTGAGCAATGAACGAGTTTCGAGCGAGTATCGAGCTACTCGCATTGCTCGATACCCGGGTATCTAGAGCTCTAATTCCAAGTCCTTCCAAAAGAGGTTATTTATATTTTACTAGTAAAAAAATTTAATGGTTTTTAATAATGCAAACTAGCAAAAGTATTAAACATTTTAGTGCATTAAAATTTTTTCATTAGCATTAGCTTGGATAAATTAATGAAAAAAAAATTGATTAGCATTACATTTTTCAGAATTAATTCATTGAAATATTCATTTGCATTAAATTTCATAAATTAATGCATTAATTTTTTACATTAACATTATTGCTTTAAATACCATTAATGCATTAAAAAATTAATGCATTTTTCACAACTCTGGTTGAAACGACGATATTTCATATCTGCGCCGGGTATATGAAGTTCGGTTTCGCTCGAACTTATACTTCTTTACTTGTTCTTCTTAACAAAAATATAATTCCAAACGAGCGCATTTCTATGTTCTAACTACAAATGCACTATGATTTCACAATTTTCAAACTAGGGATGACTACGACTCGATTAATTTTCGTTACTTTCCACTGGCTACTTTTACATGACAATTGTCGCAAAAAAAGTTAGTTCGATTTCACCTAAATACAAACTGGTCATTAATAAATTGACTTGTAGTGAGTTAATTAATATACTGTTTTTGGTACTTTTGGTTTTTATACTTATTTTAGATTAACTATTAGCCACTTGGTAACTATTTAGTAAGCATGCATAAAGACCGCAAAAGATGGGCTATTAACATAGTACATACATACACATGTACATATGTGATTGTTTATTTTTTTCTTTTTGAACACAAGCTCTTTTGTTGAAAGTAAAAATTGTGAAACAAATTTTACACACACATATTTATTCGGTAGAACCCAGCATTTAGCCAAAAGTTGGCTATTTTAGTAGTCGACTACGAAATTCCGGACAGGGTACTTACTTACATACACATGTTAATATGTGTGTGCATAAATTTTTGTTTTTATTAAAACACAATAGTCGCGTTTCAGATGCTTCGCGACTTGCAGGTTTTTACAGGAATCTGTTACCGGTCGCCACCTTCCATAGGGTTTTTAAATGGCGAAAACTGCTTTTCCTGAAGTACCTGGAACAGGTCTAATACAAGCTCCAACCTTTTATGTAAATGCGGTGTAAATTTAGGTAAAATTGCTTAAACTTCTCCTGCCTGTTGAAATGTTAAATTTTTCTTCGTTTTGCAAATTTTTTGATTCGAATATTGAAAAAGGATAATTTTTCTCAAAAATTCATTTCTGACTATGAGTTACCATTTCATTAATTTTTAAATTTCATTTTGGATCCCCAGGAAATGTTGCTCTCCGCCAACGTTGCGGCGAATATCACTTGACGGCATCGTTCCGTCTGTCGAAATCCGCTGAGAAAGTTGATTCTGTTTATCTTTAACACCACATTAAATGAACTTGCCTTGTACGTATGTATAGCGGTGTTCAAATTTAAGGATGGTAAGAAAACGGTGAAACAGATACGGGTGACTCGAGAACAATGAATTTTTAAACCTATTCACATTCGTAAATTATAAAAAATTTTAATTTTTTTACCTAGAAGGTAAACTTCAAAGGTTACCTGTCCCTAGGTAGCGAGGCCCATGTATGCATTTACATTTGATTGGTGAGGCGGGATTTCTGTTATGCAACGATCTGTATAGCAGTGAACAGAGTACCTACTAACTGTTATGTTTACGAAAATTAAAATTTTTAAATTTGTTTCAAACGTATTTTTTTTATAGAATTCTCAGGTACTGTATTAAAAAAGTGGAATTTGGCAATATCTTGATTTATCCAGAGTGTATTAAAAAAGTGAAATAAATATCTGACGTACCCTTATTTGAAAATTAAAATGTTAACAATTCATACATTTTTTAAATTAACCTCATTTAGCTGTCTAACAATATATCTCTCATTATTTGCAACTGCATTGCATACATACAAAGTAGAATGTTCCATAACGTCGAACTACAAAATGTTGATCCGAAAAGCTATGGAAATGCATCAAACAACAAGTTGATACTTCGTTTGTTTTTAATTGCGTTTGGTGTCATGAAAATGGAAAATTACGTAAGTTTATTCATTGTTATATTGAATATTCAAAATATGCAATGTATGTGGTTCCAATCAGTGCACGGACTTCGAAAAAAATAATATTGGTAGATTTTGCATACAAAAATTGGTAGAAGTTGGTAGATTTTTTTAAAAGAAACATTATTATATAGTTTTTACTCATTTAGGATAAATGAAAGCTAATTTAGGTAAGATGGTGTTACCGAAGCAGCTGAATTTTCGCCTTGGGGATTTTTAATGTCAAAATGATGCATTTGTAATTCTTATTGTCATTATGGGTAAAATTTGTTAGTGGAATTTTTGTTTTTGAACTTTTGCTATCACCTTATTATATGAATTCGTCTTGGAATAAATTGCATTTCTTTATAAAACAATAAAACATTCAACAAAAAAGGTATAAATATGTAGTACATAAAAGTGGGACCAAATCATGGCATCCGTGATCGAATGAAACACGATTCGAATCGAATGAAACAAAATGACAGCTGTTCTCTCAAATACATATTGAACTTAAAAAGCGAATTCGCTACCAAAAGCTGTAAAGAAAATTCCGATTCGAATTTGATTCGATCCCGGATGCCTTGATTCTGGCCCTGTTTTACAATAAAGCAAACAATTACTCTGCCCTTCAAAATTTTTTGATTAAAATTAGTTTTGAAATGATTTAAGTTTGCACACCATTCCTTTGGAAAAATATTGCATAAACAGTTGGATATGGTCAAAATTAACTCCTCATGTTTATTTTAGGTATGTTCCATGATAAAATATGTATACACTGTGTTCATCTAAATATCTTTGCTTTCTTTATAGAAAATATTGGTAGATTTTTAGCCTTTGTTGGTAGAAATGGTAGAAAATAAAAAACAGCTAAAAAGTTGGTAGATCTACCAATAAAGTGGTAAAGTCCGTGCACTGGTTGCAATGTTTCGCAACTCTGCATATACGAACATTTAAAATACCGCAGTAGAACGGTATCCAAGCATTGTATTGGTACGTTTTGGAAGTTAGTCATTAGCATTTGATTGTATGGTCATTAACTTTATATTTGCTCATATCAAGCGATATTCCGCCAAATATTTGCACTGAGTATCTAACGGCTTTTCATATGAACTTTGAATTAGCCACCCGCAGCACCGATTAAAATGCCGCCGTCATTGAGACGATGGCGATTATAGCGATGTGATAATGATACAGTTTATTAGATCTTTCCTCTCAGAAAGAATGCTGCATATTTTGTGCTAGTGGCATGACGCGGCGTTCGGCGTGTTAAGTAGAAGACTGCGTTGGGCGATCATCGAATCAGCTTGGCATTTGCATACATGATTTCATAATTTAAAGAAAACACAACAGGTATAAAACGTGCAGATGCGATGACCCTATTAAAAATTACGAAATACATATACGCATTCTTTAAATTGGCTAATATGTTTTAATGATACGAGTATTTCTGCCTTTTTGTTTCCACTCATCTACAAGGTTTTTCTCTATTCAATATGTATAGGTGTTTGCGCTCATTGATAGCAGAAGTGGCGTTAAGGTACTCAATTGATGCTTCAAAGAAGCACGAAATGATAGCGGCCCACTATATAATACAAGCGCTTAAATTTAACAGATTCAGAAATCAATTATATTCTAAAGCAAAACTACTTCTAAAACCTTAGCAAGATGCGTGCGTTCTTTGTAAGCAGTTAAAGTGTTAATTTTAAATAAAATTTCATCGCGAGGATTTGTGCCTGATTTATTGTCTTAATTTTTTTGTTTGCAGGTATTGTGTTTGGCTGCTGTTTCCTATGCCGATAAACTAGGTTATAACTACCGACCAGTTGGGCATTCTGACTCTGGACTCTCCTTCACACCCGGCAGTTCTGACGGCATTGGAAGTCTTGGAGGACTCGGAAGTCTCGGCGGTGATAGTGGACTAGGCAGTAGTGGAAGTGGAGGTCCTAGTGGTTTAGGCAGCAGTGGAAGCCTAGGTGGCCTTAGTGGTCTTGGTGGCTTGGAAGGTGGTCATGGAGGTTCAGGGGACTTAGGCGGAATTGGTGCTCCAGGTGGTTCTGGAAACGTGGGACCATCGTACTCAGCACCTGCCGAATTCAACAAAGAATACTTCACATATACTGCTCCCGAACAGGAATTTGATGATGCAGATGGAGCCCAACAGGTTGCCCACTCTTTAAAGAAGAATCTGCGTGTGGTTTTCATTAAAGGACCTGAAAACCAAGGTCTTGAAAATGCTGCCCTGCAATTGGCCAAGCACGCTGGCGAGGACCAAACCGCTATCTATGTTTTGCAAAAACAGAGCGACATTTCAGATTTGGCTAACAAACTCAATGCGATCCAAAGTCAGAGCAGCCACAGGCCCGAGGTGCACTTCGTCAAATACCGCACTCCTGAAGATGCCGCCAACGCTCAGCAAGCTATCCAATCACAATACGATCAATTGGGTGGAAATTCCCAAGCGCACGATGGAGGTGTCGCCCCTGTGCACAACTTTGCTTCCCAAGCTCCAGTTCGGGCTCCCGAAGTGCACGCTCCCCGCAATGCTTACTTGCCATCTTCCATCATTCGTATTTAGGTTTAGAAACAGTTGTTGATTTATTTGCGAGTTTACTAATTTGATATATAGGACGACTGATTTGTTAAGTTTGACCAATTATTTTTGTTAATGTTGTTAATAAAATACCAAGGTACAAGATAAAAGAACCTAACTGTTTTAGTCATTCCATATGAAATCGTCTGGAAACAAAAAAAATCGTCGCCGCCCATTTTCGATTTTGTTGTACTTTTGAGGGACTCTCCTTTAGGGTCCCAAAGATCAGAATTTTTCACAATTTGTATGCTTTAACAAATTTAGCTCCAAGGACGAATAAGTGTTGAAAATGTCCTTTTAAAACTTTATCCCTGAATATCCTTGAAATTTCAAATATTTATTTTTGAAAGAAACAGGGAGGACTAACATGTAAACACAGATAGATACAAAAATTTTACACTTCGCTTTATAAGATTTTGATGAAGATATTGGAATCATTACACTGTACAGCACTCGGCTGGGTATTGGACCAAACCAATTTTTTTTAAGAAATTGAGTCATAGGTAAAAAAGTAACTTCCCCGTTTTTCGAGGTTAGCATCCGAAATCGAGATATTGACTTTCGAAGTTCGAAATAGCACCTTTGGTAAAAAGTTATTTTTTATTATTATATGTAAATAACTAAAAAACTAAAAACTTTAACGTAGACCACCTTTTGCTCTCATCTAAACGGTATATAACTTTTTTTGTGCAAACTTGTATTACAGGTGCTGTAAGGGGTAAAAGGTCTTCGAAAATTTCAAAACATTATATTTCAAAATATTTTGAACTGATTTTTAATAGCTTGGTATCGTTGTAAACGTAACCCGCTTTCTTCTGATATGCAAATGTGTATACTTCATGTGTATGTAAAAATTTGAGGAAAAACATTTAAAAGCAAAAAAAACATTTTGTTATAAAAAAAATATTTTAAACAAAAAAAGTACTAGCCGATTTTTAAAAAATTTATATCGTTGTAAACGCAATCAAACTTTCTTTCTTTTGATATGCGTATTTGTACACTTCGTATATAAAAATTTTAGTAAAAACAATTAAAAAATAAAACATTTTTGTATAGAAAAAAAAAATTTTACAAAAAAATTACTATCCGGCTTTTAAAAATTTGGTATCGTTGTAGATCGATTAAACCCCCTTTCTTCTGGTATACATATTTTTATACTTCGGATATAAAAAATTGAGAAAAACACTTAAAAGCAAAAAATACTTTTTTTTAATATTTTAAACAAAAAAATTACAAACCGATTTTTAAAAACTGGTATCGTTGTAAAGGATACCAGAAAACTTATACTTCATTAAACCCAAAAATTTCTATTTATATACACAAAACAATAAAAAACTCCCTCTATATAACCTCCTGCCCCCTAGGTGAAAGGCTGACCACCACCTTGTATACAAAACAATTGAAGTATTTGAACCGCACATCATACTGTCAGTTTGTTCTTTTAGAGCGCGTACATGGTTCCATAAGAATGATTCCAGTATCTTCATTTATGTATTTTGTAACTATCAACATCAAATTTCAAAATTCTTTAAAAAAAATCCTGACATCAGAGAGAAAAACTAAAAACGCAGTTTTACTATATTTGTCCCCCAGTTTTGTGAATATGTTGATTTTTTCGTGTGTAAAATTGACTTTTGCACAGTATAATCTGTATGTATGTATGTATAGATATGTAAATATGGTGCAGTACACATACAAATCTTATAATAGGGTTATTCGAGGTTTGTTGCATATACCTCAGAGTTCTGTATTTTTAGTGTTTAGGTAGATACCTTTTGTAAAAATTTCTAACAGCATGCTACTACATTATCTACAACAACCATAAATACGACAATTACAGAATACTGGGGCATACACCATGATTCAATAATAAAAGGTTTGCTCAAAAAACTGTTTTCTCGCTCCATCTTGACAAAATCGGCTCCCTTAGCAAGGCATTGCGTGTGGGTTCGTGTGTGTGTCAAAGCTTTTGTCAGGAAGCTAAAAAAGTGTCAAAACTCTAATGTCACTAATAAGCAAACCTTTAGTTATTGAATCATGGGCATATACAAGGTGTATAATTACGGTGACCATCCGTCCTTTATTTCAAACGTTAGTGCGTTATTTTAACCCCCTGTCCTTTATATTTTTTTCAAAATAAAGTACGCTTTTTGTCCTTTATTTCTTAAACTGTCCTTTAATTCGGCTCTGCATTTTCAGAGGTAAATTTTTAAACGTAGAATATGAAAAACAAAAATGTCCCTTATAAAATATAATGAAAACTTTCGCCAGTTTGTTTCGCACCCCACATAAGGGTTTCTATTTAATTGGTAATCTTTGTACAATCTATAAAATGCAGGAAAAGTTGTGCCCAGGATCGTGTTGCACTCTGAGTTTCCAATTCCAATTCCAAAACTGGCATTCATTCACCTAATTTTTCACTTAATTTGATTAACTTTTATTTTTTTTATTTTACAATATTTGCAAGAGACCAGTTGAGCCTGATTTCTGAATTTTAATTTGATTATACTAAATTTTTCAGGGCAAAATGCAGAAAAAGTAGCAATTTGGAAGAAAATGTATGTTAATAAATGTTACATAATAAAAACTTGTTGAAAACAATTGTATGGTTTTCCCAAAACAAAAAAATACGCAAAAAAAATTGTGAAATATTATAAAAAAATGTTCACCAAAATAAATATTTTTTTTTAAGGTTTTTAGTAAAAATTGGTTGAAAAATGAAGGCTCCGGCGGATTGTGAACATTGAATTCCAACTTTGAACCACTGTGTGCTGACTTCGTCGTGCAATATGAATTATGCTAAACGCATTTTGGTAGCAAAGTTGGCGATGTCCTTGAAAAGGATTTGGCTTCATTTTTCGCTACAGCACACGGTGGGCAGGAAGCGAAGATAGGTTGCATAAAAATGTCGACAAAATCTGAAAGCAGGGTTTTATTTGTTGATATCTTAAGGTTAAGAATCCGCTTAAGTTGAAATCCTAGCTGCTCCTGTTTTAAAGATATCCACATTTTATATACTTCTGATAGGATATATTTGCAAAAGACGAAGGCGTACTTCTCGATAATTAGAGCATATTTATACGAAAAGAAATCTCATACAAATCTGTTCCCCTTTTTTAACTGACTAAAACGGATCAAATCAATGTGAAACATTTTCATTTTTTCCTACCGAAAGAATAATTGATCGAGATTTATTGGGCGCTACCGGTATACAACTTAGATAAAACACCACAATTACCTTTTTCTGTAGCGTGAACTTTCTCATTACAAACACTTTCAATATCGCAATATATGTATGTATGTATACAATATTGTATGCTATATAATACGGTAGTAATTTTTTATTAAAGGTTTGTTGCTATAAGCAAGTAGCGCAGGCAAGTCGCACTGCGCTTGTGCAAGAAATAAAAATGCTCTAACTTAGGCCAACGGTACTCCTCATAATAAGTAAATAAATTCAAAGCTTGTATGAGATTTATTTTGGTATTTATGTACTCTTCTGTCAGGAAATAATGACTATTGTACATCCAGAACACAAATGCGATCATAAAGAAAATCGCATGAAAGTATGCGCTTTGTGTGTAGGGCTGCCAGACGTCCCGGTTTTCCCGGACATGTCCCGGTTTTAGACTATTTGTCCCGGTGTCCCGGTCCAACCTTAAAATGTCCCGGGTTTCATTTAAGTGTCCCGGTTTTCGATTTGATTGCACAAATTTTGCTTAAAAATGACTACGCTGAGAGAAAAAACGCGTTGTAATATTAAGAAAAATTTTATGAATTTACTGGGGGAAATAACGCATAGTAAACATGAATATTTTTTATTTGATTATCGTTTTGAAATGTTCGTACTTAAATACAATACTTTCATACCACGCACACGTGGTGTTGAATCATACTGAACATTTGAATGCACATTTACATGTCTGGCTGTAGCTGAGTGCACGAAGATGCTTGCCACAATTTGCTAATTTCCAGAGCGTCAGGGTTCAAATCCCATTACAGACAGCATGGAATTTAAATAAATTTTTTTTTAACTTAATTATGAAAAAGCATCCGTTAAGTGCAAAGCGCTTCATTTTAATATTGGCGTATTTCAATTGAATATTTCTATACTAAATACTAAAATTTGTATACTTAAATTATTACGAGTTGGGTTGGTGCTCTTTCATATGCGATTTTTTTTTTAAATGTAGCACGTTTTGCATAAGCAATAGTTGATGATTAATATAAGTATGTACCTAAATACGTTAAAATGACATGCACAGAGTTTTACAATTATAGCAAAAGCCAGAAGTTTTGAAACAAGCTCACAGCAACGAAACAAATGACTGATATTTTAATATTACCCTGTATTAATTTTTTTTTTCGTGAAACCTAGATTACTTATAAGTACCGTGCCGTACAAAATTATTGGCTCGGAGACACTTTCATCTGATGATGTTTAAAATGTAGCTTTTGAGCCAATTAGTAAAGTGCAAGTCTGAAGTTACCAGAAAGTTTCGTTGATTTTTTGCAATTATTTATTTTTTGCTGACAGTGTCTTCCACATACAAAAAAATGTCGAACATAGTTTGTATGGAAGAAACTCTCAGTTCTCGTTCTCGTTCAACGCCATGAGCAAAATCGTGAATACATGGTTTTCCGCAAAACAAGCGGATCTTAGAAATTTTGATAAAAATTTTAACGAACTCCGCACAGCTTTGAAAAGTACTGGAATTTCTCAAACTGTCAAAATCCATTATATCCTTAAACATTTAAAGCAATATATTTCATTCTTGAATAACGATGGTTTAGGATTATGGTCCGAGCAGGCCGGGAAGTCAGTTCATAGGGAATTCATTAAATTCTGGGATAGATTCGAAATAAATATGATTGATAAACCAACTTTTGTGAGTCGCCTGAAGAAAACTGTAATGACATTTTCATTCCAGCATATATAAAAACTTAACTAAATAATAAAATATTTAAATACTAAAATGTGTGACTATATTATATGGTAAGCCAACAAAAAAAATAAAAGGAAACAAAAAACAAATATAAAAAAATAAAGCATGAAAAAAATATAAAAAAATAAAACCAAAAAAAGAACAAAGAGGTGCAAAGTAAGTTGCCTCTACGTGGTGCGCCTTGGAAACGATTGAAACCGGCTAAAAACTTACATAAACTTATATTTTCACATAATATATATACACACATTTACTCACACATACATTGTTGAATATTTAATGCACAAGGATGTTTTTCTCTTTCGCAAAAGTCGGTCCTATCATAACTATGTAAAATGTTGATATCTTTAAAACAGGAGCAGCTAGGATTTCAATTCAAAGAGATTCTTAACCTAAAAATATCAACAAATACAACCCTGCTTTCAGTTTTTGTGGACATTTTTATGCAACCTATCTTTGCTTCCTGCCCACCGTGAGCAGGGAACTTATACATTAGATAATATAATTAACTGGTAAATATTTGATTTAAATTACAATATGGGCAAGGTACTTTTATCATACAAGTTGTATGTACGTATTCCCAAATCATTTTGAAAAAAAATGTACTTTATTTTACGTTGTCTAATATGGTCACCGTATGTATAATACAACAAATGCGGGTAGAAGCGAAAATTTGGCGACAACTAAAATTACGAAAAAGTGATTTGAATATGCTGTAGGTCGCTATGTGACTTAAAATAAACTTAAAAATTTACAAATTATACATTTTATTTAATCAATTCCGATTTTTTAATTATCATTCTAATAATACTGAAGCGTTTGGGCAATAACTCACAATAATAATAATAAATTGGCGCATACACAACTGGCTGAGCTTCTTCTTCGATTTGTGGCGTGCACCTTGATGTTGTCACACAAAGGGGAGGGACTTACAGTTTTACGCCGACTCCGAACGGCGATTGTTTTTCATGTCAGAAATACACTCGGCGGTTTGCCATTGCCTGCCGAGGGCGACCGATATCAGAAAAACCCCTTTTTATTTTTTTATGTTGGGTTGAACCGGGCTGGAACCCAGGCCCTGCGGAGTGGGAGCGCATGCTGATAACCACTACACCATAGCAGCCGCCAATAACTCATATTTACATATAGCATAATAGGTGTAGTTCTCGCGCGATCCTTGTGACGTGCAACTTCATAGGTTTGGCAGAAGATCTTTGATGTATCTTATTCGCGGAAGACTATTATGCCCCTATTACGGTTTACAACTCAACTCCATTTCAGTTGAAAACTTACAATTTGGTATTATCGATAACAACTCAACCTGTCAAAAAATTTTTGGTTGTATTTATATCGTCTTACAACTTTTTTGTGGTATTACCACCCTGTGCTAGTTCGGTTGACAAAAGTATCGAAAATCGACAACTCATTACTAGCAGTTGTTTTGAACAAATTTTTAAGCGAAAATGGAAAGCGGGTAATTAAATTTTTTTAATTTGTCTTAATCCAACATCTTAATCAGGAATTTCTTACAAATTCGTAGAAAAAATAAACTTACAACGAAACAAAAGTTTGAAAAACTAGTTGAGCTGATGGAGAAGCATCCCGAAACTGGACGAGGCAAGCCGCAATTTGGAAGCAGCAAAAGTAAAAGCAAGGGATTGTGGGAGCAATTTGCCATAGAGCTAAACAGTTAAAGACCACCAACAAGAACTGCGCACGAGTGGGGACGAGTAAGTAGTAATCATGGAATTAGACCAATACAATGAAAGCGCAATAATTTATTTCTCCTGTAGGTTTGGATACACTATAAGGCAAATTTAAAAAGGAAGCTTGCCAACAATCGCAGCAATATTCTTGCAACTGGTGGTGGTCCGTCGCAAGAGGTTTCTTTAAATCCACTAGAAGAAAGTGTTGCGGAACTTATTCAGATAAGGGAACAAGTTGCACCCAGTGGCCGGGCGTTCGGGGTAGAGAATATACCACCGGTGATGGATGGCGAAGAAATAGAAGACGGCTTAGTTGCAGCTTCGTCCATGGTTGATGAGCCCCAGGTAGCAAACATTGAAGATCGGCCCTCTTCGTCAGCATCGCGTGTACAAAATCGCCGCAGAAGCTGCAATTTAGAAACTGAGCGTCTAGAGCTCCTAAAAATGCAGGCAGAAACGCAAAAAGAGGTACTAAAAAAAATTGATAGAATTGAAAAGACGGCGTACAAAAATTACGACATTAATAAAAAATTGCTGCACATAAAGCAACAAAAATATAAATTGTTTGAAAGGCAGGCTAGGGAAGCCCATGAACAACATTTTTTTAAGGTAGAGCAATTAAAAATAGCTAAATTAAGAGGCTATTTGCAAGACGAGAACAGCTCGTGAATGGAGAACTGATGTTTATTTGACAAACATTGAAAGGGCTTTAATTTAATAATTTGAAATATTTTTTAATTTAATTGTACAACATGAAGTAATATTTTTTTTTTATTAATTATAAGTTTTGCAATCCCTAATTTTAAGACCACATGAAGTGATATTTTTTTTAAATTAACTATTTTGAAAAACCTAATTTTAAGAGCACATGAAGTGATACTTTTTTAAATTAACTATTTTGAAAAACCTAATTTTAAGAGCACATGAAGTGATATTTAATGAATATTAAATATAAGTTATTTAACCATTGAAAATAAAAGAAGACTGAATGAAGTACAAATAATTAAATGTGAGTTAGAGTTTTTTATTTCTATTAAATGGATAACAAAATATTATTGCGAATTCTTCTGGCGGCATCCTCGTCTTCTGTTTCAATGTTCAGGTTTTCATTGCTTATTTCCGTACTTGAAGCGGTTGCAATTTCTTCAGAAAGTTCCACGCGAAAGTGTTGACAAATATTATGCAAAGCGCAGCAAGCGTTCACAATTTGTGTAGATTTTGCTGGTGAATAATGTAAGCCACGCACAGATAAAAGACAACGAAATCGGCTTTTCAATATTCCAATCGTCCGTTCTACAATATTTCGAGCCTTAGAGTGTATTGTATTGTAGCGAGCTTGTGGTGAACCAGCTTCTGCCATGCGGAAAGGAGTCATTAAAAAAGTTTGTAGAGGGTAACCAGCGTCGCCTTTAAGGAATATTTTAAACAATCTATTTTTGTATTAAATACTAATGACCAGTCTTACCTAAAATCCAGGAATTACTCTGTATGTTTCTCTGCAGATGCTCTTTCAAATCGCTTACGTTAAAAACAAAGGAATCGTGATTTGCGCCCGCGTGCCTAGCATCCACATACCGGATAGCCATTTTGTAATCGCAAAGCTTGAAATCGAAATAGATGTCATGACCATTTTCTTTTAAAGTATTATTTGCTTTTTACATTTTCACTTACAATCATGACGTTTAAACTGTAGTAGCCTTTCCTGTTTAGATAAAGATGTTGCATTTCTTTTTTTGGTGAAATGATGCGAACGTGAGTCCCATCGATACAACCCACTACTCCGGGGAATCCGCTTTTTGAATAGAATGCAATTTTTGACGCGTTTTGCTCCTCTTCAGTCATTTGGGTTGTAATCCATTTTCCACAAATATGCTGCTCAATTATATTTAAAACCTCCTTAATAACTACAGATATTGTAGGTTGCGCCAGTCCAACATTAAAATCATTTCCACTGCACTTTTGATAACTGCCGTCAGCAAGGAACCTGAGAGTTGCACATAATTTCAATATGGGAGGTACAGCCGTTCCTCGCACACGTTTCTGGAAATGTTCATCCATCTCGTTTAGCAAAAAGACAAATGCTTCCTTATTTAAACGAGAGTAGCTTACGAATCTGCAAAAAAACATTATTAAAATGCCATTCAATTGTCGCTACAATTTTTCTTACTTGGTGCTTGGAAGTTCCAAAGGATTCGAGTGATCACGAAGCCTTTTCCGTATGCGCAGCACATCAGTTTTGGGACCAACATTTTCATCGTTGTAAAATAAATCAACGCTTATGTCCATTTTACTTTTTATTTGAAAAAAAAAACNCGTCACTTTTTTAGGTTGGCAACATCAATACAACTTCAACTGAAGTGAGTTGTAATTCGTAATGCCAAAAAAGAGTTAAGTTGTTTTAAAGTTGAGTTGTTTCAATTTCAATTCAACTGAGTTGAGTTGTAAACCGTAATAGGGACTTTATTTTTCCCTTTGTTATTATAAAAGAAAGCATTTACATTAATTTCATCTTTTTTTGCGATACTTACTTATGTGGGTGGCAGACGAGTTTTGTTTTGGAATTCAGATGGCAAACGATATAATAAGTTTCGCGTATCCGGCTATGAATTGTTTTGTTTATTTTTTTCTGTAATTGTAACCCCCTAAATAGGGTTGCCAAATTTTTTATGCACGAAATCAGTTTGTTAGACTTTTTCATGCTAAAAAGTCAGTACTTTTCAGTACACTTTTATTCAAAGCAAAATTGTGAATGTAAGTAACCGATAATGCTTTAAAACGCTGGAGTACTTGTTTTTAACAATATTCTGGTATAAGTAAAATATAGTACATAAAAAATAAAAGTGATATTCATTTAAACATGAATGTACACATCGTTGTACACAGAAGTTGCGATATATTGCCAATAATTTTTTTTTTAAATTTATAACATTTTTGATTAGCAATAATGAGATCGTTTAAATCTTCACTGTTTAAATAGTCAAAGGATTCTATACATTTAATTTTAAAATTACATACTTTTTATTTGGAGTTGACTTTAAAAATATTAATTAGAAGCCGGTTTCTCTTTTTGCGCTAGGAAACAAACTTTATTCTTAAGGTCCTCTCAGTTGCTTCTTTTGAGTGTGGTATTAAAAAAAAAATAAAATAAAATTTTTTTTTTTAAACTGTGAAAAAGTACCACTTTTTAAGAACTTCGTCTCTATTTCCTCATGGCTTAAATAATTTTTTCAATTACACAAAAACTGTGAAAGACTAAGAATTCGCTAAAAAGAGTATCTAACTCTATGGGCTGGTTTCTCCAATAAGACTTAGGCTTAAACTTATTTATAACTTAAGTTAGCTACGATTTTGCGCTAAGCCTTTTTTCAGTTTCTCCAACTGAGCGACTTAATAATTTTGCACACGGTAACTCTATCAGCTGTTTCTTTAAATAGTAGTCTTTTTCCTACGTTTTGGCTGGGTTGTCTAGCGTGTATATTTCAAATAGTTATGTTCTGTTGTGATTCGGTATACGTTGTAATATTTTACTAAGAATTTGGAAATATGTCGCGAAAATCTACATTTAATGCGTCCGAGACGAACAAATTGTTTGAAATTTGTGGCAAATACAGTAGTGTAATTGAATGCAAAAAAACTGACTACATCAGTTCAAAGGAAAAAGAAGTTGCATGGGAAAAGATTACGCAGGAATTCAACGCCACAAACGAAATTTTACGCGAATCCAAGGAACTGAAAAAAAAATATAAAAACATAACGTATTTGCTACCGATTGGAGGCGAAGGAATTTCTAAATGCAGTCATTGTTGCTGACAGTGGTTATGAAAACACGAACGTCGTGTTGACGCCGCTTTTAAATTGTAGAAATAGAGCAGAAAATCTGTATAATGAGTCGCACATCAGAACTCGAAATTGTATTGAGCGCTCATACGGTGTGTGGAAGCGCAGATTTCCCGTGCTATCCATGGAGATTCGAATGAAGGTCACGACAGTTCCTTACATTATTGTTGCAACAGCAGTACTGAATAATGTTTGCATTCGCTTTAATGATAAAACTGCACCACAACTTGTACCGGAAATTGATGATGCCGTAACTAATGTTTTAACAGTTCCACCAAACCGCTCAAATGAAGGACGTTCTCGAAATGACCAAACAAGAAAAACAATAATAGATACATATTTTGCTCAAATGTAACTTTATTATTATTATTTATCGGGAAGAATATAATACATACAATATCTGTGGTCATAAGCAGTAACCGCCTAAGTAGACTTAAGAAAGAATTGAGTTATATATGCTATGGTATTCTGCAACGACTATTCCATGTGTATGTGAAATCCCCATCTCGCCAGCCAGCCTATTTAAAAGGTTAAAGACGAACATATTTTGGTTTCCCCATAAGGTTAACATTATAATCCAAATGTTTAAAACATTTTTTCTCGAAATCAGGTTTTTCGACTTAGGCGGTTATTGCTCATGGCCACTGATATATGAATGAATGACTGAGTGGAAGATCGACCTATCTCGGGAGCCAGTTGGAAAACGCCCTATCTCAGAAAACTTTTCAAGAACGCCCTGCTTCAGTATTTGATTGAAGAAGAACGCCCTACTTCAGAATTTTATTGAAGAACGCCCTATTTCAGAATTTTATTGAAAAACACCCTATCCCAGAATTCGGTTCAAAACGCCCTATCTCAAACGAAAATACATTGAAAATGTGCTGAAATAGAGCAGTTTTGAATCGGCAGCTAAAATAGGGTGTTTTTGAACCAAATTCTGAGATAGGCACCCCTATTGCGAGTGTCGACTAGTAGTAGATAAACGACTATTAGTCGACTATCGATTCTCCGTGGTATTTTCAAAGTCGTTTTCTCGTTGAATAAGTGAGTGGGAATAGTTTATAGTCGCACATCCTTTTACAATACAAACAAACAGATGTAGAAGGATGAGCGACTAAAAACTATTCACAGTCGCATATTGAACGATAAATCGACATTCACAATACCATGGAAAAGCGATAATCGAAAAATAGTCGTTTATCTACTACTAGTCGACACTCGCAATAGGGGTGAGGGTGTTTTTAAATAAAATTCTGAGATAGGGCGTTTTCGAACTGGCTGCCGAAATAGGTCGATCTTCCACTCAGCCATCGATATGCATGTAAATAAAAAATTGGAGGGCAAGAAACTATGGTAAACGACTCCAAAAAAATTAAATTATAAGGGGTATTCACTAAATTGACCAAGTGGTCTGGCACTCTGGCAAAAGAGCAGATTAGCTCAAACAACAACTTTTGTCACAGTCGTTGCTTGAGCTATTCTGCTCTTTTGCCAGAGTGCCAGGCCACTTGGTCAATTTGGTGAATATCCACATATCGTCACCTTAATTCCCAAAGGCCCTAACCAACACTTTTTTCGAAACCGCGTTTTTCACAGATTTTTATAGGATGTATTACAAGACGCGTTCAGTAAAAATTTTAAAGTGTAAGTTTTTGATAGTTTTTATAATCGGCCCTATTATGGTTGTCGACTTCAACGTCGAGGTAATTTCTTCATAAAAAAATAGCCATCGTAAGTCCAACTCCAGTAACGCTGACCACAGTTTTTCACTGAACGCGTCTTTCAATACCTCCTACAAAAATCTGTGAAAAACGCGGTTTCGAAAAAAGTGTTGGTTAGGGCCTTTGGGAATTAAGGTAACAATATATAGTTTGATATACAACTTACATCCCATTAGAAAATTATAGATGCTAACCTATATATATATTGTCATGTGGAAAATAATAGGGACACGATATTTTGAACAGTTTTGGCAATTATTCTTTTGTTTGTTTAATGTTTATTATTTTTTTATAAAAATACAGCTAATTATCTAACAAAAATCATATATGTACATATCTTAGACTGTAATATTACATATGTATTAATAAATAAAGTATAACGTAAATAAAAAAAACAAAATATTCCATTCAAACAAAACAAAAACAAAAAACTTCGCATATTACTACTACACTGGCGATCAAAACCGGGTGCATGGTGTTTTTTTTTAAATATATACAATGATTTCAAAGTTTATAGAGAAGTTGGAGAAATTAAAAAAAAATTTCATTAAAATTTCGAGCTTTTTAGACTGGGCTTAATAAAATTTATGGGTATGTAGTTGGATCTCATGAAATTTTAGTAAAATAAGTGCAAGTTTTAAGGGGCTAGAAAATCTCGTTGATTTCTAATAATTTTCTTCTGACGGCTTTTGCTGTTTTTTTTTCATATAAAAAGTGCAATTTATAAAAACTGGAGCAAATTTTGTGTGCAAACACATTTTCTACACAACAAATTCTTGTTTATATGGAAAAACCGCAAAAGCCGTCAGAAGAAAATTATTAGAAATCAACGTGATTTTCTAGCCCCTTAAAACTTGCACTTATTTTACTAAAATTTCATGAGATCCAACTACATACCCAAAAATTTTATATAAACTCATGCCCGGTTGCACCAATAAATTTTAAATTTATCAGCCTGTTAAAATTTAAAATTACAAATTTGTTCAGTCTGATAAGTTTTTAAATTTATTGGTGAAACCGGACACCAGCCTAAGGAGTTCGAAATTTGATTTTTTTAAATTTTCCAACTTCTTTATAAACTTCAAAATCATTGTAAATATTTAAAAAAAAACATGCACTCAGTTGTATATTGTCTGCTGATTGGAAGATCGGCCTATCTTAGCAAATGGCCGAAGAAGGCCCTATTTTATAATTTGTTTCAAAAACGCTCTATCTCAACTGCCGCTTCAAACACGCACTATCTCAACATATTCTCAGCTGATAGGGCGTTTTTGAAATACATTATAAAATCTGGCGTTGTTCGTCCATTTGCAGCAGGCGATATACAAATATGAATTTATCAGGAGGTTCTATAATTCACGGCCGGGTGAATTTCAATAAAATCCGCTTTGAATTCAAATTGGCATTGGTTGAAATTTACTCGGAAGTGAATTGTAGAACCTGCGAGTATAAAAATATTTACACGTTATATAACTTTTTTAATTCCAATTTTTCTTTTTCTAATCGAACGCTAAGTATTTCCATTTCTATGGCCTGACGTTCCTTATGTTGGAGAACCTCCAACTCGTGCCTTTCGCGCATGAGCTTCATTTGTAGCTCCACTCTCTCCTCTTCCTTCTTTGCCAAAGCAACGTCTGCCTGGAATTTAGACTCTGTCCATTTGCTTTTGATAGAAGCCAGATTCTCCCAGGACGAGGTCTTCGGGTTTTTGTCACACAGTCTTCGAGGTGTCCACAGTGGTGCGCTCATCTTCTTCCTTAGTGTGGCAGGACCGGGTAGCGGTGTTTCCAATGCGGGTGAAGTACTGGTATTGTTTTCAGCAACTGGAAGTATACAACATCAGAATTTCAACAATTTAGGAATTTTAGGAACTTACGATGAACATCCGCCAGCACAGTATCTGAATCGCAAGTATTCGCAATACCCTCCATCTCTTTGTCATTTAACATTGCCAACATCCTCTCCTCTACACCTGTCAAAGGGGTTGAAGGTGTTGCAGGACCACCACCAGTGCCATAGATGCCTCTCCGCTCTTCAGCTGCCTTGGTCTTTGTAACATATA
>NW_016157107.1:618826-707236 GCF_001687245.7 Rhagoletis zephyria
AGGGAGTTTAACAAAATCTGCCCGTAAAGAAGCAATATGATGAGATACAAGTTTAATAGCCCGTGATGCACTTGTTTTTGAAACGCCGCAAAGATCTGCCACAGTTTGCTGAAAAGATCCTGATGCATAGAACCTGAGTGTAATGAAAAACATTTGATGTGGTTGCATAGCGTTGTTGCTGCCAATGGAAAAGTAATTTAGGAAAAAAACATTTACATTCGTCAAATGATATGATCTTACCGTGTTCCAATATAAATTTTTTCTTTTATTAAAGAAAAAATAAACCAAGCAGCATCTTTGCACATACGAAATCGATCACGAAAATCAACATCATCGTAATAATGAAAAAAATCAGGACGTTCTTTTATTTTTCTTTTTCGTCGAAGAACGATTACTTGTAGAACATCAAAATCGAAATCACTTTCATCTGAATCTACAAAATCCATTATTATTTACAAAAATTAACATTTAACACAGAAATATAAACCACTTCAAATAAAGACGCCAAGATTATTATAGCGGGGTTGCTATAGCTGTACAAACGAAATAAGTACTATTTCTTTCATTTACATTGTGCACTACAGCAACACTATCGTAAGTCAAGAATAAGCCAACTAAAGGGTAGGCTAACTTTCGGCTTAGGTTAGCCTAGATGGTGAAAATGAATAAGCCCAAAAAATGGCTTAACTAAGTTAAGTTGAGTTGGAGAAACCAGCCCTATGTCTTGTATGCAAAACTCTTTTACAATGTCAGTAAATTCAGAAAAAGGAGTTGTAAGTTATAGGCAAAAGCCATTCGAATATTCAAATTTATTGTCATTAAACTGAAAGTTATTTCGAGATAACTAGCACTCGACAAAAATGTCAGCCTTCTTTTTAAATAATTTACGAGGAAAGCTCGATCAAAAGCTACATGACATATAAATCGGACTCAACGACCAATTTTACATGGGGAATGGATGGTTTATTTCTTGGGTTTTTTTAATGTAAACTAATGGCGCTTTCATTTCTACCGAAAAAGGTTACCTTCTCTTCTCTCTCCTCTACGTACAATCAATAAGAAGAGGGAAACGAGAAGGCAAATTTTTTTGTAGAATCGTAAACGCTATAATATTATCATTTGCTTTTTATTTTCCTAATGTAACATCGACCCAGCCTAATGTATACACATATGTAGTATTACCAGTACTTGCCAGTATACACAGGTGGTAACGGATGGGAGTCTTGAGTGTAGGCGTTATTCAAGCTATAAGTAGAATAACAGTTCTCATTTATTTAAATTCGCACATACATACTATATGTACATATGTATGTAGGTATGTATCTATCAGGGATATTGCGAATATTTGCATTCGCATTGGTTAGGCGAATGATTCGCATCATCTTACCTATTCGCATTCAAATGATACGAATGGTCCACTCTAATATGTCTGTCTAACCAGGGTGCGGACAATAACCGGTGTTGAGACAGTTTCTCAACTAAACTAAAGTACCATTGGCGAATCATCATCGAATTATAGAACTCGTCTTACGACTCGTGACAGAAGTCATTTTAATTTATCGATAGAAATGAAAGTACTAGATTATTCTAGTATAATATAATATATTTTAGACAGTGGCGGTAACAACCGGCTTTTAGCTTCAGGCGCTAAACGGTTACGTAAATACTACATTAAGCAACATGGTATTGCTAAAGTCTTATCAGCGACCTAAAAATAATTTTAGATTCCTCCAGCGAAAGCGAAGGCGCGGATGTAGACTCTGGAGACATAAAAAAATGTGAAATTAATGCTCAATTGAAGGCCTATCTTAAATAAAAACGAGCTCATCTCGGTGAAAATCCTCTTGATTGGTGGAAAACTAAACTAAAATACGACAAATTGACAGATCTGGTAGAGGTGGAGAAACATCGATATATGCTACCGTGGATGTTTTCGATGTTGTAAAGCAAATCATCGATGTAACATCGATTGTTGTGAAAAATAGGGCGTTTAAAGGCAAAATTAAGTTGGTACTTAAAGTTAGTTCGTCTTTTATATTACATTGTCATCGAGTTTTACGCTAAGTTTAAAGTTTCAAGTCTCTAGCTCATCGGGAAGTTGGTTAGAATTGATAGCAAAATTCCAGGAGATATTAACATAATAATAATAATAATAATAGATTGGCGCTTACACATATGTAAGTGTTTGGCCGAGCTTCCCCTCCGACTTGTGGCGTGCGCCTTGATGTTGTCACACAAAGCGGAGGGACCTACCGTTTTACGTAGGGCTGCCAGATATCTCTGTTGCCAAACCGGGACACTTAAGGGTGGGAAAGGCCTCTCGCTCCCTTCCCTTTCGTTTCGACAAAAATTATTAGTATAATTTTATTTTGACAAACAAAAAAAAACATAAAAACATGAGATCAAGAGATCATTACAACGTACACCAGCAAGACAAAACAACTTATCACAACTAAAGCACAGAGAATTTTTCACAAAGTATGTACCTTGCTTTACAGTTTGTACTAAATAGATCAGAGAACATAAAAATAAAATTTCTAAACTTTGTGCAAAACTCGGGAAAATTTGCATACAAATTCGCAACTTTCTATTCAGACTTTTTTATAAAAATTTTGAAAATGAAGTTTTGCAGCCCACAAAAATTTAGTTGATTTTTGGATTGTTTTTACTGAGAGTTTCTTCCATACCAGCTACTTATGTTCGAAATTTGTTTGTATGTGGAAGACACTGTCAGCAAAAAATAAATAATTGCAAAAAATCAACGAAATTTTCTGGTAACTTCAGACTTCCACTTTACTAATTGGCTCAAAAGCTACATTTTCAAATTTTTTCTAAAAGATCTGACTAGAAATTGTGATCTGATGAAAGTCTCCGAGCCAATAATTTTGCACGACACGGTACACAGTGATTCGGATCGCAAATCTAGCTGGACGAAACTATTTAAACAAATACTCGTTGATGGATCTTTACACCACTTCTTACCTAGGGGATTTTTGAATCGCTGATTACGAATATGAAGTCACTTATCAAAAATTCAAAATGGCGGATCCAGTAAAATCGGTAGATTTCTATGAAACTGGGTATCTGGGGATTTTATGGCTCGTTGATTACACACCTAAAGTCATTTACCAAAAATTCAAAATGGCGTATCCAATATGACGGACGAAAATTTAAAAAAATCGGGAGATTTCTATGTAACTGGGTATCTGGGGATTTTCTGGGTTGCTGATTACGAATCTAAAGTCATTTACTTAATTTACTTTATTTACTTCGGAACGAGCATTTTCATCAGATATTTCTTTCAATTTACTAATCACATAATCACGGACACCTTGTTGTCTTTTAGAAGTTTCAGCAACACCAAATGTCAAACAACTCACTTCTTAAGATTTTATTTACCATGACTAAAATTTAAGATCACAGCAAGAAACACAAATAAATTTCAGAAAAAATTTTATAACAGCGCTTAAAGATTTGCATGCCTGTTGTATAATTTTTTAATTTCAGAAAGCAGAAAATTCGCGAGGTACTATTTTTTTTAACTCTTACATAACCAAAGGTTTTATAACTCCAAGTATTTTTTCTGTTTTAGCACACAACCCCTCCCCCCCTCTCCCCCGTGGATCCGCCACTGATCTTATATTTATATTCAGATACATTCCTGTTAATAATTACTTTTGAATTTTGAGATTTGACATACCGTCACTAAAATGTAAATATCTAAGCCAATTGGTTAGACTTGGTTATCGAACTTACCCTCTGCATTTGCGAAGGTGTAAAGAATAATACGCAAGTGGTTTTATAACGGCCTTCGGCGGTCTTTACTTTTCCTACTCTTTAATTTATTTTTTTAATTAATCAAAACGACGATTTTTCAGAATAAATTTGCTTATACCAATGTGGACATAAATTGCGTTATGACCCCTGAATCTATAGCGGAATAAGTGTAATTTTTTGTTTATAAAGTCAATTTGCAATTATGCTAATATTTGTGAGTGCAATTAGCAATCTTTTAAATTAAATAATTAAATTTCAGCTTTTAAAATTGAGTTCTCAAATAGGCGGCATTGACTTACCTTTTTTTGTTTGTTTTCATATGTTAATGCTTTAATAAATGCAATTTCTACTTGAATGTAAAGTCAGGAATGTATTCCAAGTGCCATTAAGTATTTTAAAAACAAAAAAATTTTGACTTTCGTCCAGCTAGATCTGCTATCCGAACCACTGTGCGGTACTTATAAGTAATCTAGGTTTCACGAAAGAAAAAAAAGAAAATACAAGGTAACATCAAAATATCAGTCATTTGTTTCGTTGCTGTGAACTTGTTTCAAAACTTCTGGATTTTGCTTAATATAATTGTAAAACTCTGTGCATGTCATTTTAATGTATTTAGGTACATACTTATATTAATCATCAACTATTGCTTGGGCAAAACGTGCTAAATTTAAAAAAAAATTCGCATATGAAAGGGCACCAACCTAGCTCGTAATAAATTTAAGTATACAAATTTTAGTATTTAGTATAAAAATATTCAATTCAAATACGCCAATATTAAAATGAAGCGCTTTGGACTTAATTTTTTCATAATTAAGTTAAAAAAAAATATTTAAATTCCATGCTGCTTGTAATGGGATTTGAACCCTGACGCTCCAGAAATTAGCAAATTGTGGCAAGCATCTTCGTGCACTCAGCTACAGCCAGACATGTAAATTTGCATTCAAATTTTCAGTTTGATTCAACACCACGTGTTCGTGGTATGAAAGTATTGTTTTTAAATACGAAAATCAAATCAAATAAAAAATATTCATGTTTAATATGCGTTATTTGCCCCAGTAAATTCATAAAATTTTTCTTAATATTACAATGCGTTGTTTCTCTCAGTGTAGTCATTTTTATTCAAAATTTGTGCAATCAAATCGAAAACCGGGACACTTAAACGAAACCCGGGACATTTTAAGGTTGGACCGGGACAAATAGTCTAAAACCGGGACATGTCCAGGAAAACCGGGACGTCTGGCAGCCCTAGTTTTACGCCGACTCCGAACGGCGATTGTATTTTCATGAGAAGCTGTTTTTCNCTTGAATGTAAAGTCAGGAATGTATTCCAAGTGCCATTAAGTATTTTAAAAACAAAAAAATTTTGACTTTCGTCCAGCTAGATCTGCTATCCGAACCACTGTGCGGTACTTATAAGTAATCTAGGTTTCACGAAAGAAAAAAAAGAAAATACAAGGTAACATCAAAATATCAGTCATTTGTTTCGTTGCTGTGAACTTGTTTCAAAACTTCTGGATTTTGCTTAATATAATTGTAAAACTCTGTGCATGTCATTTTAATGTATTTAGGTACATACTTATATTAATCATCAACTATTGCTTGGGCAAAACGTGCTAAATTTAAAAAAAAATTCGCATATGAAAGGGCACCAACCTAGCTCGTAATAAATTTAAGTATACAAATTTTAGTATTTAGTATAAAAATATTCAATTCAAATACGCCAATATTAAAATGAAGCGCTTTGGACTTAATTTTTTCATAATTAAGTTAAAAAAAAATATTTAAATTCCATGCTGCTTGTAATGGGATTTGAACCCTGACGCTCCAGAAATTAGCAAATTGTGGCAAGCATCTTCGTGCACTCAGCTACAGCCAGACATGTAAATTTGCATTCAAATTTTCAGTTTGATTCAACACCACGTGTTCGTGGTATGAAAGTATTGTTTTTAAATACGAAAATCAAATCAAATAAAAAATATTCATGTTTAATATGCGTTATTTGCCCCAGTAAATTCATAAAATTTTTCTTAATATTACAATGCGTTGTTTCTCTCAGTGTAGTCATTTTTATTCAAAATTTGTGCAATCAAATCGAAAACCGGGACACTTAAACGAAACCCGGGACATTTTAAGGTTGGACCGGGACAAATAGTCTAAAACCGGGACATGTCCAGGAAAACCGGGACGTCTGGCAGCCCTAGTTTTACGCCGACTCCGAACGGCGATTGTATTTTCATGAGAAGCTGTTTTTCATGGCAGAAATACACTCGGAGGTTTGCCATTGCCGACCGGGATTAACATAAAGCTATTAAAAAGAGAACGGCGGTCGCTGTGGTATAGTGGTTAGCAGTGCGCGCTTCCACACTGCAGTGCCAGAGTTCAAGCCATGGTCGTAGCAACATCGCAAAAAATATAGAAAAAAGGTTTTTATTAACAGCGGTCGCCCCTCGCAGGTAATGGCAAACCTCCAAGTGTATTTCTGCCATAAAAACACCTTATCATAAATATACAATCGCCGTTCAGATTCGGCGTAAAACTGTAGGTCCCTCCCCCTTTTGTGACAACATCAAGGCGCACGCCTCAAATCGGAGGAGAAGCTCGGCCAAACACTAACATATGAACACATGTGTAAGCGCCAATCTAGTATTATTATTAGGCGTGTTTTTTTACACGCATACATATATGCGCTTAAAAATTGTATGGAGCTCTAAGCGAAAAACTTTATGTGCGTTTATGAATAGTTGTCGATAAAATCAAAATTACTTGTTTTGAAATGGAAATTTTCGATGATTGTTTGTTTTACACGTTAAGCGTAGATGTATGTGCAGGTAAAAAATACAGCTATTATTATTATTATATTAATAATTATTAAAAAGAGATAAAATATTTTGATTTTTGTTTTGAAAGGTTATAAACTGGAAACTAATATTATTTCATTTTACATGCGCAGAGATGTACATAAGAAACATCGATAGTCGCCATCAACCATCGATGTTTAGCAAAAATGCAAAAACATCGATGCATCGATAGTGCCACGATGTTTTCTCCACTTCTAAATAAGATCTGGCCCGCAAATATATGAGCGCTCCACCCGCCAGCGTTCCAAGTGAGCAATTGTTCAGTGCAGCCGTCTTTATATACGAGCCTCTTAGAAATCGCCTCATGGGAGAAAAGGCAGCAAAATTACTTCTTTTTTAATATAATATGCGCCTTTTGAACTTTGACTACTAGATTAAAACACCGTATAGGTTAAGCACTCGTTCAATGTTCTAATAATTTACAAAATTTTTGATTTTTGTATTGTTATTTCTAACATTCACATTCGCATTCGCCAATGTGAAAAATATGACATTCGAGACATCCCTTGTATGTATATATAATACGTATGTACATGTTGAAATGTTTGTGCATATTTAGTTGAGGAATATAGTGTCACGAAATTTTTAAAGGTAAACTATAATGTCGGCAGTGACAGATGCTAGCGATGGCCCGCATGCTGATGTTTGAAAGGATATAAAAGCACTACTTAAGTCCAAGTATGAAAGTACTTTACCAATCCATATACGCAAATCTCCTGAATGCTATACATATTTTCATATACATATGTATACATAAGCTTATGTATGAATGTACTTCCTTGCAAGCGTCTTCTGGTTTTTTGGCGACTCATCTCGTATCTACGCAATGCACTTATCTCAACATTTATGTTGTTGTAAGTGAAATATAAGCCACTTCTATCAACACCATCGTAAATACTTTTTCATACCACATAATCAACGTTTATGGTTTCCGTGTATGAATAGAACTAAAACGGACCTAATCCAAATTCGTGCTACTACGTTGTTTGAATGTATTTACCATTGTAGTGGTAGCAGGAGTTTTTCATGTACGTATATTGTGTAAGATATGGTTGCGTTAATGTATAAAATTTTGTGAACTGGAAGTAAGTTAAAGTATTAAGTTATGTACTTGTAATACAATAAAGATTTTGTTACCTGCTAACAAAGGCAATCTAGCAAAGTAGATTTAGTACAGTAAATCGAGCCTTCCGGTTTTAATACATTTTAATTGAAACTGGTATTTTTTTTAATTATTTATCATATTTGGGAATTAGGTAATTCATTCTGCAATACTACAATTTTTTTTCTCAGAACCAGGCACAAAACAACGCGTGCAGAAAACAGCACTCAGACTACATGCCGCCCATTGTACTGTTTTCATATCCCTTTTAATCTATTTAAATCTGCAAGATTTACCTAAGCGGTATTCGTCCCTCAACATATCGCCCCTAAATGGCTCATACCCAATTCTTACAAAGGCGGGGCAGTCAGGTGTTTGTGCAAGGTGAAGTGACCAGTCAGCAATCCAACAAGTTGTCTGCAGTACCACCTGCTCAATGAGAGCAAAAAACTTGGTTGACCCTCTGAGATTAAAGGCAACCTGAGTTTTTCCAACCTCAAGCCCTTCGACGCCTCTCAATCATTGCTGAGCGAAGTATTCACCCAGCTTTTGATGGTGGTTTCGATGGCTGAAGGTGTGAGTGCTATGGTGGGGGACCGAGGAATACCTGGACTGAGCCAACTCTGGCCAAATGGTTAAATGTCTCATTTCTCGAGTACAGCAAGCTCGTTATGTTTACCAATATAATTTAGCCGAGACTTGCAGTGCGGAATCAAAAACACTAATATATGTGTAAGCGCCAATCTATATCTATACATTAATACGCTAACATAAAATTGGCTCCGTTCGTTTGGCGATTCTACCGAACCGATTTTAAAACCAAGAACACCATTGGAAAGGCATGTTTTCGTAGATGAGCATAGTTCTTATGGTTTCAAATTTGGTTGAAAATTACGGCCTAAACCGTCGTTTGAACATTTTCGTATTTGTGTATAGATGTTGCTGCAACATGTTCAATTTGACATGTTTCGCATGTTGTTTCTAGAGTCCGACCGATTCCAATTTTTTTTCAGGTACCGATGCCGATTAATCGGCTTATGGGGAAAGAATCGGCCGATGCCGATGCAGTTGCCGATTCCATAAAAAATTGCAAATAAATGTATTAATTCATAAAATCAGTTAATTTCACGGAGTTAAAAAAAAAAACAAAAGAAAAGAAATAATTGTATTAATTAAAATAAAAGAATTGCGATATTTTGACAGGTTTTGTCTTTTTTATTTAATGTTTATTATTATTTTTTATAAAAGTCTAGCTGCTATACAACAAACACCATATAAATTCAAACTTGGTACAAAAATTACAAACTTCTGTTTATTTTCACCAAAATTTCAAACTTTTTAATCAGAATTTTGGTATGCAGTTTGGAGACCATTTCATTATATTACAATGAAGTGCAAGTTTCAAGCTGATATAAAATCCCGTTAAGTTTTGGCAATTTTTTTTGCTGTCAGTGTTCTCCATATAAAAGAAAATTGTCGCACATACTTTTGTATGGAAAAAAACGTGAACCACCTTCAACAAAAAAATAATAATTTTTGTGAGCTGTCTGCAAATGTTTTTTAAAGTTGGCTGTCGCTTCACCTGGACATTTGAAAAGAAATTCCAAAGAATCGGCGAAAAAAGGCCGATGCCGATGCCAATGCCGATGCCCATTTTTGTGCCGATACTAGCCGATGCCGATGCCGATTAATCGGTCGGACTCTAGTTGTTTCACGTCGCATTTTAAATTAAGCTTTGAAATAGATACAGGCAAAAACGAAGATCAAGGTAAATTTAAACACTTTAAGGTAAAGGGGAAGAGGAATATGCAGAAATAAAGATAAATATGAAGAAAAGGATGAGGATAAAGATCGATATTGTTATCGATATAAAACTCGATTATTTTATCGATATAATAATCGATATTGTTATCGATACAATAAGGGATATTGTTATCGGTATAATAATCGATTAAATAATTGTTTTTTTTTATCGATTTAGTAATTTATATTGTTATCGATATGTACAATAATCGATACTGATGATTGTTATATCTATCGATGAATAAATCGATTTTGCAATCGTTGTATTTTTCTATATGTTTATGGATATTGTTATCGGTATTTTCATTGAAACAGTTATCGACAGGGTTACCGATTTAATAATCGGAACATGGAATGCGATCACATTACATGCCATCACATCACATTATATGATGAGACATCACATTATATTACATCACATTATATGATATCACATCAGACGATATCACGTGACATGACATCATATGATATGACATCACCAGGGAGCGGATTTTATGGAAATTGCCTTTTTTCTGCTAAAGAGATAGAGTATATTCGATTAAGAATGTCCACGATTTAGCTTTCCCTGATTCCATATATACACATTTTATGTTGCCTTTTTTTGCTTTTTTTAATATATTTGCCTTTTTTAAGATATTTGCCTTTTCTACCTTTAAAAAAGTGATTATAGCATTTACAATTTTTTTTAAGATTAAAAAATATACACATGCCCATGCGGCTTATAGAAGCGCCAAATTGGTGTTGGAAAAATTCAAAGCCGTTTTCTCAGCTCACGTAGGCTTGGAGATAATAAGGGGTGTGGATAAAATTGTAAAGGGCGAGGAAAACGCCCTTATTCCTGATAATATGAACATTTCAAGCGTTCCATATTTAAGTTGGGCTCCACTTGTATCAACTTGCATCGAGCGCACATTTAGTACATTCAAGGCTTTTCTTCGCGAAAATCGAATGAAAATGCTGCCAGAAAACTTCAAAATGCATCTTGTGGTTCAATGTTACTACAACTATACAGATTAAAGTTTTATGAGTTAGAAACTCGAAAGGATAAAATGGTCAAAGATTCAAAGTACAAATTTTTCATATANAAAAATTTTTCATATAATGAAACTAGTTCATAGTTTTTCTCTTTTTACTTGTAATATAAACATTTCTAAAATAAATGTATTTTGTGATTGGTCTTCGTATTTTTTGTTTTTTTATTGCCTTATTTTGCTTTTTTTGCAATACCTAGTGCCTTTTCCTGCCTTTTTCGCTATTTTGTTTTGCCTTTTTGCAATACCTAGTGCCTTTTCCTGCCTTTTTCGTTATTTTATTTTGCCTTTTCCAGCCTATTTCGTTATTTTATTTTGCCTTTTTTATAGGTTTTTAGGTCCTAAAAATCCGTTCCCTGGACATCACATTATATAGCATGATATCACATGACTTGACATCACACGATATGACATCGTATGACATGACATCGCATTACATAACGTGGAGACAATGAGAAATAAATAAGAATTAGAGTAACTGAATTGAAACTGAAGAAACTTAGTTGTCGAAATTTACGGAGAGTTATCGAGCGGTAAAAACATGTGGGATTATCGAAATTTGTCAAATTAAAGAAATGTATCAAGTTATCGATATTTATTGAATTATCATTATTTATAGACTTAAGGGAATTTATCGAGTTGTAGTAATGCATGGAGTTCTTTCAACTTACAGAGTTATCGATAATTATTGATCTACTGAAATTGGTTGATTCATCGAATCGAAGTCCTGGAATTTTCAAAATATATCCATTAATCGAAATTTCAAGATTATTTAAGCTTATCGATTTATCACTGCTTATCGAATTTTATCGTGCTAACAGAGTGTAATGAGTTTTCAAAATTTTTCGATAGTTTTCGAAAAATGTGGAGCTGTCAAAAGTAAACATTTTTGAAGGTATCCAAAGAATTTACATTTTTGAGTTATCGAAATTTATCGAGCCCTCGAATTTCACAGTTATTGAAATTGGTCGAGTTACCGAATTTTGTTGAATTATCGGATTTTAGTGTTTTTGAAATTCATCGAACTATCGATATGTAACAAATCATTAATATTTATCGATAAAGTGGAATGTATCGGGTCAATTCTAAGTCCTGCTGAAGTCCAAAGGCCTTCTCAGATAAAAAAAAATTTAGTTTCGTTTTAGTTCCAAAGCAGAAGATGTTCCGGTAAGTTAATTTGTACCTTATAAGTTTTGCTACGTACTAAGTTAGAAACTCCCTTCAAGGCTCCTAAAGACTAGAAAAACTGTCGAATTTCGACAGTAACTGGCACTCTAGTTATTATTATTATATGCCACAATAACCCAAATTTTCAACTTCAAACTGCATTTACAGTGGAAGTATAAAGTTGTCAAAACACAAATTGCATTTTTGAACTTAGCGTCCTCAATTTTACTATGAAGCGAATGTTCATTTAAATCCGTCCATAATTATATTTTTGCCCACATTTCACATGGAAGGGAAGCACTGTGGGACGTTGGGAATTTATCCGGCTTTATTGTAAGAGGAAGCAGATCTAGTTACCCCACAACTAGCAGCCCTAGCCTGCGTGCCAACAGAAGAAGAACTCGGGTAACATTTATACTCAAGATAGGTAAAAAGGACTTCTCCTTAGCCAAATCGTTCAGACCTCTTTTAACCTCTTTTAAAATAAATACGATGGAAAAAATTATTAACAATGACATCCGATCTAGCACACTGGAAGTAAGCCCGCTACACAGTCGCCAACACGGGTGTAGGGCAGAACTTTCTACGGATACAGGTTTGTATAAACTAACCACAGAAATTCAAAGAGCGTTTGAATCTGGGCAGGTTGTTCTCTGTGCCTTCCTTGATATAGAAGGAGCTCTCGAAAACTCCTCACATGATGCGGTATGTCAGGCGCTAGAGAAAAGAAGAGTACAAGAAACTATTGGCAAGTTTATAGAAACGCTGTTGTGAACAAGAATAGCAGATACCACAATAGGGAATATGTCTGTGAAGTTGAAAACCACGAAAGGGTGTCCACAAAGGGGTATTTTATTACCTCTCGTTTGGGGCCTACACTGAGGGGAAAAAAATATTTAAAAATCAATCAGAAACGTAATTGATCTTACTATAAACGTCAACGAAAGTACTGTACATTGGTAAATATTCAATTCAATTACGCGCATATTAAAATGGCCGCGTTCGTTCTGAAAAAGCATCCGTGAAGTGAATAATCAAGATAACCCCAAAAGATAATATTTAATCTACATATTGCCTGCACTGAAATTCCAACCCTGACCCTCTCTTGATATCAACAAACTGTGGCAAGCATCCTTTCGCACTCAAGTACAGCCACATATATAAATCTACTTTCAAATGTTGAATTTCCATCAACACCACAGCACGCGATTTGTACGGATAAATACCCTTCACAAATTTGGGGACCAGATGGTCCACTGGTAGTTCTAAAGTATGTGCGAAAGGACCATGTTGCATACTAGTAACTTGTTATGCTAACCTTGACCACTTCAAACGTAAAGAACTGATATATGTGTTGAACACCACCTCTTCGTGGCCCATCGGTAATATGATTCGGCTGCCGAATGTGCCATGGTCCAAAAGGAGTAGTTTTCTAGGTGGTCCCATGTTATGCAGCGGTGGACCAGAAGTGGCCCCAAGTTATGCAGCGTTGGACCAGAGGTTACTATTATTTGTTTGGGCCATTTTGGTTACTGTTGTTGGTTAAAGGTAGCGTGGTCCCGTACTACACGGTGAGCTTGAACAAGTTATTATCAAAATTCAAAACAACCACGAAATTCTTTCAAGATTGTATTCTAGGACAAAATAGAACATATTCCGAACCATAATCAAAATCATCCATCGAGCCCTTTTTGGGAAATTAGAATCTTTCTTAAAAATTGCTTTATTTATTTCTTTAAAAATGTCCATATAAAGTTAAGTATGTATGTATGTAATATGCTGCCTCGAAAAAAAATTGCACCAGGAACGACGTAATGAGAAGGTCGTTAAATATACGGGAAAGTACCCATGAACCATTTTATGACGATTGATGGAGATTTACACCCTCTACCTATAAGTTGAAAATCGTATGAAAATATTAGAAAACCTTTTTACAAAGTTGAAAATGGCATCTCGATTTTCAATTTACAGGGTGAGGTTTTAACCTTCAACGATCGTCATAAATTTTTTCGTGGGTACTCTTTCACTATTGCTTTTGCGAAGCAGCTTAGTATATAACTATATATAAAAACTCATCAAATTGAAATAATGTTGGAAAAACTTTTATTAGTTTATTGTTTATCATATTATAATTTATAATAGAAATGTCTTATTACAAGTTTCTAAATGTGAAGACTATTATAATCACAAACTGCCTTTCGCAAATGTTCCATGATTGGGTGATTTGGTTTAATTGTGTATTTATTATCCCATGTTTTTTTTTAAATCATAATGTACTGCTTCCACGACTTGCTCTGAATAGTAGCCTAAACCTACACCTTGCCTCGAACAAAAATCTTCAATATGAAAAAAGACTGCGTGAACTTTTGGAGTCATAGGTATGGAAAGATCTTCGTAAATTTTTTTGAAGCTAGAAATGCAGTAGATGTAATTATCTTTCAAATCATTAGTGAAACATGCTTCAACCACTGCATGAAATTCTTTAAAAGCTTCTGCATATTTCAAGCACTCCAATGGACACACACTTCTTCATATATCGGTATTTTGTAATAATTTCTTACAACAATTCCCAGCAAATCCTGAGCAGCCACGAAAAATCTTTCGCTGAACATAGCACTTCTCAGCCCATATTAATGCAATTTTTTCAAACTTTTTTAACATATCATTAAAAATAGTATTCACTACTCCAAGCATTAGATGGAGCTCAGGTGGAACTATAATATCTATTATTAATGTATTCGAATCTGTACCGCAACCCTTTATTAATGGCAAATTTATACAGCTTTTAAAATCTTTGGCCGCTTTATCACATCCCCCTGGTTCTTTCCATTTATTACAATATTCTGTAATATTCTCTATTCTCTATTCTTAGAACTTCGCGATTATTTAGACTATTTTTAAACGCAAAACACCAAGTGCAAGGATACATACTGCTATGAGGTCCAATTCCACATAATAAATTTGCAACTTTTAAATCGACAGCGAAAATACTATCTACATCAATTATATTGATACTGCTTAGTAACATTTTTATGTTATTATATGTTTCCTTGCAATCAGGGGAGACTCCAATAATAAAAAGCTTTTTTACTCCACTGTCACAAAATTTTTTTAAATTATACCTTCCGCAAAAGTACGTCTACGCGGCACGTTACCGGTGGAATTCAGTTGATGTGGAGGCTGAATACATACACAAAGTTTTAAAAATCCTGCGCTACCGTCTATCCCAAATTTATAATTAACCATTGATAACCCACGCTTTTCTTGAGCGAACTGAAGTAAACCACTAATATCGTTGCAGCATATTGCACCCTGACGAGTTACGGACATGTCTTTTTTTGCCATTTTCAAAATTAAAATATATAATTTCAAAAAAATTATCAACGGAATGATTATTTTCATAGTTTTCTTTTTAAATTTTTCTCCACTACACTCTTGCTGTCCGCAGCTTTACGAAAAACGCTCGCAATACCTAATGTTGTCCTTTGACTTAAATTGAAATTCGATTGAAGGTTTTTCATATTGTCAGCAGTTAGATGTACAACATTGTGCCTATTCTGCTTAACAGTAGTTACATTGGTAGGTTTGCCTTTTACATTTGAAAGCATAATTGTATTATTATGGTAGTTTTCCTTTGTCGTCAAATCATTGGCTTTTGATTTTTGTACGCTGGCCAGAGAATATGAAACGATATGCTCTTTGGTTGTAGGATTCGATTCATTAATAATCGTATGCAGATTGAACACACGTTGGCTGGAACAACAGTTATGCGGATGACCTTTGGCAATAATTGATAAACAATCAGTGCATCTCTTATAAGGTTTCTTCTTTAACGTTGGTAGAGACGAAACTCCTATTAAATCAGATAGAAAAAATATCTGGTAATAACATTTTGGTTATAAGAAAATTACAATTTTCTGTACTTTACAAAACGGAAATATTATTGAAGCGATATTTAAAAAACTAATTTGTTTACCTTTGATGGATTTTGGATAATTCATAAGGTTATTTTCCCTAGTTATTTTGCAAAGTGCGCACATATATTTACTAGAGACGAACGAGCGCTAGTTTGTACTTATAGGCTTGAATTGGTTTAAATCTGGCACTTTTATTCCTTGAAGATTTTCGTTTTTTGAAGAACCATAAATTTCTTTAAGCACGCACTACAAATGCCTGTAGGTAATTCTTTTCGTGAGGAATCGTAATGGCATAAGTAACGGGAGATTTTTTAATTTTAAAAGCTTTTCGATTCCCCCGTTCGGGGTTATATTCCTCATTTTATTTCTATTATTAATATCACTAGCACGGTTTACTTTAAAAACACAGCACGCACAATCTTCTGCGATTATCTTCGCGAGTTAATGCGTTTTTCGGCATTTTGCAAATACTGTATGATATATTAATTCACAATAAATATTAATTAAACAATAAATGACCAATTATTTTGATTTTTCTTTCATAGCACTATTAACATATCACCATTTCGCGTTTCGTAGCTTACTGAGTTTCATTATTTAAGAACTTATTCTCTAAATAATTGCTTTACAAATACATAGTAGAATGTACCATCATAGTTTCGCTCAGGCAATGCGTTATTATCTGATGTAGTACCATTTTTTTAAATTGTTCAGGAGAGACGAAAAATCGATGTAGTTTCGCATTATCTGTCATTCTGCATCAAAAACCAAATTTTGAGAAACAGTGGACTTGTCACCTTTTCGCCTTTAGGTAGCGATATGAAACATATACATTTGTACATACTTATATACTTACCTCTGTATGTATTTTTATGATAGTTTTTTGCATGATAACTTTTTTATCCATAAATAACGCAATTTTTAAGAAAGATCCAAATTTCTCAAAAAGGGCTCGATGGATGATTTTAATTCTGCTTCGGAATATCTTCTATTTTGTCTAGAATACCATTTTGAAAGAATTTCGTGGTTGTTTTGAATTTTGATAATAATTTGTTCAAGCTCACCGTGACTAGTATTTAGCCGTCTTGGGGTCGAGAGCCAACATGGCAACTGTGAGGCGCTCACTCACAAAACTAGAGCGATTTGCGTGTGTTTGCATTACAGGCGGAATATGTACCTGTCCAACAGTAGCATTGGAGGATATTCTCGAGCTTACGCTACTGAACATTAGCATAGAAAAGGCAGCCAAACAATTCCTAATGAATTTCACCAGAGAGGGTTTTGGAAGATTAAAAGTGGTAGCATCCCGAAATATGGAATCTCTCAGGGCCTTACTACCCCTGACCCAACTCCCGCGAGATAACATCTGCAAAATCACTAGTTTCGATAGAAATTTCAAAGTAGAACTAGGAAATAAGGCAGGTTAGAATGATATAATTATAAATAAATACTCCAATATATGCTCCTTATTTGGTACACAGACGGCTCAAAAACACTCCAAGGCAGAGGAGATGGAATTTCGGGGCCAAGAACTATGGTCTCAGTCGTATGGGCAGCCTGCCTAGTATATTCCAACGTAGGTTCACGCCATTAGGATCAATCGTCAGCGATTGTATAATGATGGAAATATATTAATATTAAGCGACAGTCAGGCACTCGGAGCCCTTGTTTCCTACGAATTCAAGTCCGCAATGGTTTTTTAGTGAATCGAGAGGCTCAACGCCTTAGCGGCAATCTGGGTGCCGGGTCATAAGGGCATAGAAGGGAATGAGAAGGCTGACACACTTGCCAGGAAGACGGCAATAACAACACCAATAGGACCCGAGCCTTTCTTTGCAGTAGGAGCACATACCATCACAGAAGAGCTTAGGAGAGTAGAGAGAACTGGCATATGTAGAGCAAAACTGGAACCTGGGCACCTGGGCTGCGAAAATAAAAGAAGCTACTGGGAGGATACAATGGGTAAAGATACGATAAAGCTCACAAAGTATAAACTTAAAGCACTAACAGGTATCTTAACAGGCCATTGCAACTTAAGAAGCCACCTTATAAACTCGGGATCTGGTCCAATAATTTCCGGTTCAGTGATAACGCAGCTGAGAAGTCACTTACTTCTTGAATGCGACGTCGTGGCAGACAGGAGAAGCATCTCGGGTCATTATGCCCGCAGCCGAACCACATACACTCGATGTCTCCAAAAAATCTTTTGGACTTCCTACGGGAGCTAGGGCTGAGCGTGGTGTTGTAAGGAGAAAGAAGGCACAATAGATCTCTTGGTCGCTATGCATTTCTCCACCAACATCTATCTATTTATCTGATTATACATTACAATACCTTTTTAAGATACAAACTCTTAAAGTTTAAAGTTTTATTTGATCTCTTATTGTTTGTACAATTGTGATTAGTTGATTTACTTCGTCTGTATAGTTTTCGGATATAGGGTCGGAGTAATAAGTTGGATAATCATAATGTATCTTATACTTAATGTAAATAACTATTAGGGATATTCGCGCAGTCTTAAAAAGCCCTTGCACGAAGCACGAACTGAACGGTTTGCAAAGCTGTCCCATACGAAATCCAGGTTTTACCGTGCAATGTGTGCACCGTGCAGGGGCTTTTCAACACTCAGAGAATATGCTTTTATGTGTAACGCTATTAGCAAATCGCGCCACTTTTATAGGATGGTATCTTCCTCTTTTTCCGTATCCTAAGGACGCTTTTATATGGCTAATTTTTTGCTCGATAATACACCCTGCTTTGGAGTGAATATCGTTAACATCTGCTGAGTTGAACCGAAGGATGTGTTTCTTTGTGGCGTTATGCACCATGGATTCACGTTCTCCTATTGAAATGTTAATTAGTTATTAAGTATTACAAACATAAAAAGAAACTACGAATATATGTACATATGTATCTTAAAACCATTGATTTCCTTTTATTGAAAGCCTTCGTCTAAAATCCTGAATCTGGTCTGAATGTTTCCAAATGAAATAATCATGAGCTGCACCACGGTATTGACAGTTGGTTGTTAAAATGTTGCGTCTGATCACATACCTGACAAAAAATATGTGTCTCATAATCATTTTAACAACAGACAACAGCAGTGCTCGGACACATCTATACTAAATATATTTTACTGCCATTGTTGTGTTGATAGCCACCGCTAGCAAGAGATGAAAGGGTGGCTGCCAATCATAGTTGTTAAAAATGCATTAATTATACCTTTCGTGAGCATGAAATGGTATTATAACTTTGGTCCGATGTTTGTAAGGACCAGAATAAGAAGAGATAGACCAATGAAAATGTATACTTGTACGATCAGAACGTCGAGTTCAGTCATCTCCGTCTGCTTGTATGCAATCTAGAACCGTAGTTTTCGAAATATCCAACTGAAATTGGGTAAGTGAGTTTATTTTTATAATGTACTAGCAGGACTCGGTTGCGCGAGACTTCGCCACGCGCGTAATTGCTGAACTGTTATTGGAATAATTTACCGGCTTTGGAAGATACGATGTACTTAAAAATCATGATTCAATAATAAAAGGTTTGCTCAAAAAGCAGTTTTCTCGCTCCCTCTTGACAAAATCGGCTCCCTTAGCAAAGCACTGTGTGTGGGTTCGTGTGTGTGTGCAAAGCTTTTGTAAGGCAGCTAAGGGAGTGTCAAAAGTCTAATGTCAATAATGAGCAAACCTTTAGTTATTGAATCATGCTTAAAAATATCCATGAGAGATGAGAAATTCAAGATTACAACAAAATATTCTAAAATTTTTTAATGTGGTTTTATTAACGATTAAAGGTAATAAAAATAAATTAAAATACAAATGTACAGTTCATGTCAAAACACTATCACCATTGATTTTTCCCATTTTGATTCCGCTGTGTCTAATTAAATGTATATATTTTTTATGAAAACGCAGGATAGTCTATATCGAAACTCATAAAAATCATAGTTGCTAACATCGTGCAAAATTTAAAAGAATCTTCAAATTTTCATTAAAAATCCTTTTTCTCAAAAATTAAAAACAAAATAACAATAATTCAATGCGATTTAGAAATGGTTCCCAATCGTATGATGCTTGGCCATATGTGGATATTGATGCAGCTGTATCAATTCCACATCGCTCTTTCCATAAGTACGATATTTATAACATATGAAGCTGTGTCAAATTTCAGAATGTTAGCGTAAGGGGCTCTCAATATACGCGATATGAGAAGCTCAAGACAAAATTTACTCAGTTTGTATGAGAGGTGCCACTTCTCTTTTCCAATACCTGTCACTTTTCTCCATGAGTATGTTATTGATAAAATATGTAGCTGTGTCAAATTTCAGTACGTTAGCATAAGCGGTTCCCAGCATAATTTGTTTTAGAAACATATTGGTTTTCACTTTTTAGTATATATGCCACGCCCCCTATATATCGGAGTAAACGTTTCTGGATTAGAGGAAGTTATATCCTCGGTGTATGTTTTGTTAAAGTCGAGCGATTGCTGCCCCCTAAAAAGGGGCTTCAACATCTCATTGTGGCGTATATATATATATATATATATATATAGATTTATAAGACTTTTACAAACTCTTTTATATTTACATACTAGGGATTTTCGCTTTTACGATCCCGGGATTCTCGGGATGACGTTATCACAATCCCGAGATCCAGGGATTAGTCTCGGGATTTAGATATTCTTTAATTTTCAACGACTTAAATCGAAAAAATTGCTTCATCTCTTCTATCATAAAATAAATAATAAATGATGGGTTTGAAACCTACTTTTTTATTTAAAGAAGCGTTTATATTTTTTCTCTCTGACGTCAGGATTGACTTTAAAGTGGTATTCACTGTCGCCAACGCGTAGAGGCCTGTAAATATTCCGTAAGATCTTTCTCTCGAATACGCCAAGAGCTGCCTCATCGAATGTTGTTATCGTCTAGGCTTCTGCGACACATACCAGCTCTGGTATGATGATTGACTTATAGATTGTGGGTTTTGTACGTTGAGAGAGAACTTTACTCCCGAATTGCCTGTTCTGCGCTGGATTTCGATGCCGACATTATTAGCTGTGTTATCCTGGCCCCCAAGTAATCGAAATTTTTTAATTTCTTGAAATTACAACTGGCAGACGCGACGTGGGTGCCAAGGCGCGAATGCTCTGACTGTTTTTTTGATGGCAGGAGATACTTCGTCTTGTCCTCGTTGATCACCGGACCTAATAGTTTTGCTTCGTTATCCAACTTGGAAAAGGCCGAACAAAGTTCGAGGTTTTTGTTACCGATGATGTCGATGTCATCGGCATACGCCAGAAATTACACGCCCTTTTAAAAAAAAACTTCCTGAGTGGTCCAGTTCTGCAGCTCTTATTGTCTTAACATTTGCATCATGCGATCGTCAATGCCCTTGTGCTCACGCTATAACTCGGGAATGTTTGATTGGGCATATATTAGGAGGATCTGAAGCAGCTCATCTAATTTAGCAAAAAGCTTTGGTCCCTCGGTCCTCCTCCGTCTTCTGGCTATAAAATATTAAAGACACGAATATTTCTATCGATTTCTGGAAAAAATTGCGACTTTTAACGTAACCTTATATAGAATTAATGGCGTTTATGGTATTTTCAAGTCATTTTTGGGGTTAAGTTCGCATGGCAGGTATCTGTTAAAATAAACCGATTACTCCCATTTTTCGGATGTTTCTTCTCTTCTTCTTTTTTGGCGCTGTAACCGCCTAAGCGATTTTGGCCGAGTTCAGCAAAGCACGCCAGTCGTTTCTCCTCTGTGCCAACTGACGCCAATTGGAAACGCCAAGTGAAGCCAAGTCCTTCTCCACCTGATCTTTCCATCGCAGTGGGGGCCTCCCTCTTCCTCTGCTACCACCAGCGGGTTCCGAGTTGAATACTTTCAGAGCTGGAGCGTCGGTGTCCATTCGAACGACATGACCAAGCCAGCGGAGCCGCTGTATTTTAATTCGCTGCACTATGTCCATATCGTTGTAAAGCTCATACAGCTCATCGTTCCATCGTCTGCGGTACTCGCCGTCGCCAACGCGTAAAGGCCCGTAAATCTTCCGCAAAATCTTTCTCTCAAACACTCCAAGAGCCGCCTCATCGGATGTTGTCATTGTCCATGCTTCTGCGCCATACACCAGCACGGGCATGATGAGTGACTTATAGAGCGCGGATGTTTAGTTATAATATTATTACTAACATAAGGCAAAAATTTCGGAATGATAAGTTCATCGGTTCGCTTTTTATTCCCATATTAAGGCGATTTTATACCCGAGCGCACTTGTGCACAAGGGTATTATAACTTTGTTCACATAACGGTTGTTTGTAACAGGCAAAACGAATCGAGATAGATATAGACAAATGTATACATAAATGATCAGAATGAAAAGAGAAATCGATTAAGCGGTGACTGTCTGTCCGTCCGTCCGTCCGTCCGTCCGTCCGTCTGTGCACACGATAACTCGAGTAAAAATTGAGATATCTTAACGAAACTTGGTACGTGGACTTCTTTTGGGCATAGGACGGACGGTATGCGAAATCGTACAATAACCACGCCCACATCCCATATAACGGTAATTTAGAAAAATACGAAATCCTCGATAAATCAGTAAATATTAAAGCTAATTTATTCAAAATTGATGGTTGCAACAATTTTTTACCAAGAAATACGCTTATGATACAATTTTGGAAATTACGATCACATATATGTATCTCGCTAACCGTTCTAGCAATTTGAACTAAACTCGGTATGGTTATTGTGCTTGCCACATAAAAGCAAAGCGTTGAAAATTATTGAAATCGGACTAAAATTACGGCCGCTTTTCATATAACGGTATATTTCAGAAATGCTTGAAACTGCAATATTTCGAAATTTAAGGACGCTAATTTACTTAAAATTTATACACCCCGGCTTATCGTGTAGCGGTAGCTTTCGGAAAGGTGGAAAACATATATAATTGCGCCGGGTATTTAATGTTCGGCTCCGCCCGAACTTAGACTTTCTTACTTGTTGAGGTTAGGTTTGTATGGGCGGTATACTTTAAAATAAATCGATTACGTCAATTTTTTCGGAGTTCATACACAAAGTTAATAAAAACATATGGACAAAATTTCGGAATCATATATTCATCGGTGCACTTTTTATGGTATTTTCAAGACGTTTTTGATGTTAGGTTTATAATAAATCGGTCACATCAATTTTTCGTTTTTTTCTTGATCTATGTACATAAATATTGCATGCAGAAGATCGAGGTTCTCCGCCGATACCTTATAATTTTTTCCAAAAAATTTATGGAGCTATACCACTGTGCGGCGATGAGATTTATCAAGTAAAAGTAAACAAAGCCAAATGGGAAGATAAAAGAAACTGTCAAATAGTAAATTTTCTCAACATGCAATATTTCGATAGGAAACGTGGTTTTATTGTGTAAAATTACAAAATATATGATTTATAAAAAGAATTAACAAAGAAATTTTTTAAAATCGGCGATTTTTGTGAATGTGTTAGCAAATTTCAAAGCATTTAAAATTTCTCAGGCGTTGTTTACTTTTACTTGAGAGTTGTCTACATCGGCAAAACCCGAGTAGCAGTTTGTGCCACCTTTGTTCACTACATCGTGATGTGATAAAAAGAAAAGCTGGCAGCACTCCGCAAGGTTGCAGAAATCCTCAAAATATGTTTGAAAAATATCTTGTTATGGAAGGAACTGCTTAACACTGATGGCAAAAAATTGCCAAAACTCAACGCATTCTTTAGTTACTTCAAATTGGCATTTTATTATACTACAATTAAGAAGTTTGCAATTTTTTTTTTTTATGTTTGTACAAAGTTTGATCCAAAACCTGAAATCTACAACATTATTTTAAAAATCTACCACATTTTTTCCAGATTCTACCACACAGAAATTTTTTAAGTCCGATTACTGATTGCAATCTATCATTCTTGTCTAATTTTTTTGAGGATTGTACAATTATTTAAGTTTTTTTAATGAAACGATTTAACTTGAATTTAGTCAAACTATAAAAAATAATACTAATTCCCTGAAAAAATGCATGGATATGAAAAACGTAAGCTGTAGATAATCGTCACTAGACGCGGGCTTAAAAGTTGACCGCGAAAAAAGACGCGTGAACAAACTTCGGCGAGGAAAGTCTCTTAACTTTTTTTCACGTCTTACTTCGTCGAAGTTTCTTTTATGCCTCCTTTTCATAAATTTTTTTCACGCAACCTTGTAGCCGTTAAAACACTCGCGCGTTTTTATTCGTGTCTAGTATTCGTGTATATTGTGTGTATACATTTTTGCGATCATTTTTCAACTTTTTATACCCGCGCGCACTTGTGCACAAGGATATTATAACTTTGTTCGTATAAGGGTTGTTTGTAACAGCCTAAAGAAATCGAGATAGTTATAGACAAATGTATACATAAATCATCAGAATGAATAGAGAAGTCGATTGAGTCATATCTGTCTGTCCGTCCGCCCGGGTACACGATAACTCGAGCAAAAATTGAGATATCTCAACGAAATTTGGTTTCTAGTTTTCCCTCTATCCAAGCTAGGATGGTATTTAAAATGGGCGAAATCAGACTTTAACCACCGCCCCCTTCTCAAATAACGGTATTTTCGAAAAATGCCGAAACTACGATATTTCAGTCAATATTGGATCAAATTTGTTGAAAATTAATATGTGAAGTAGAATTTTTGTAAGAAATAATATTACATATTATGAAACTTTTGAAAAAGGGGCGTGACCCCGCAAACGTATGATGTAATACTGTATCTCAGTAGCCGCTTCACCAATACTTACCAAACTCGGTACGAGCCTTGCTTAGGATCCAGCTAAGAAATTTGTTAAAAATCCTTGAATCGGGCCCTAATTACGCCCACCTCCCATTTAATGGTAATTTTCAGAAACACGAAAACCGCGACAAGTCAATAACTACTAAAGCTAATTGACCCAAAATCGATGATTGAGCAGAAAATTAGATTACTATAAACTTGTGATCATAAGTGAGTATCTCGGTAACTGATTTACATATCAATTTCTACCAAAGTCGGTGCATTTAATAACCTTGGTACGGAAAAGAAATTCATTAAAAATTATTCAAATCGGATATGTATATGATACTAAAGTTCATGTTCATACCAGGGTTGTTGCGAATATTATTCCAAAATAAAAGTTCTTTTCGGATAATGAACAAACTGCTTATCCAGATTAAACAAGTTTGGTATCAAATGAAATGTTTAAACGAAGAAAGCCACATATTGAAAAATATTTCAATAAAAAATTTTAACTAATTACAATAAAACAAATCTTGTGTCAGGTATATGCATTTTTTAGTAGGTATTAAATTAAATTAATTTGGACAGGCGGTTTGTTTGTTAAGGGGAAAGGACTTTTATTTCGGAAAAATTTCGCAACAACCCTGGTTCATATGTACATATGTATGTAGACGTGGTGTGTAAACTTTGGACTTAATCTCGGTATCAACCAAAAATATTGATCTGATATCGTACAGGGTAATGCGACAGCGTTCTTACACGGGGATTGCCGTTACGTCCGTGTGCTCTTCCGAGTGATACCACTCACCACTAAGCACTCTGCTGTATATGTACAACAAACCTTGTGCACATCTGTACCCTCTTTTCACACAACCCTTGACACAATCCTGCTGCATGCGCCACTTTTTAATTATAAGCCTTAATATTTTTATATTTAGACTTATTTCACTTTTTTAACTTAAGAAGAAAAACAATTCCTCAACTAATTTAAACTTTTTGACAAATAAGTAATCACGCCCAACAACACAGCAGTAAAAATGAAAAAAACAAAAACTCTTCATTACGAAGGGCAAGACATGAAAAAGCAAAGACACAAAATATCAAAAAGGAAAAAAGGACAAAATCAAAACTTTAAACAACCCAGCCTTTTGGTTAAAAGGAAACGAAACTTTGAAGAAGGTACGCAAAACCAAGAAGTTTTATGATGAAAAGAAATGTTTTTTTGTACACTAAGACAAAAGTAAAATTAAATTTTTGAACTGATAAGGTATTTAAAAAATGCGTGCTCAATTTGAAATCAAACTGAATAAATATTCACGTTCAGAAAGCACGTTTAGATTTTGTATGTATGTCCTTTTGCTGTAGCTGAGAATGCAGAGGTGCTTGCTATTATTTCATTTCAAGGAGTTTCTGTAATCAGGAAACACATGAAAATGATAATAAAAATTTCTTGTTTTTGAATTTAGTTTTATGTCTCCGAACTATTAAAAAGAATATTTTTATACCCGAGCGCACTTGTGAACAAGGGTATATTAATTTTGTTCACATAACGGTTGTTTGTAACATAAGAAATATTAAAATAAAAATAAGAATATTATAAATTTTCGGAAAATGGGCGTAGCCACGCCCACTTATGGTTACATGTGTATATCTTGGTAACCGCTGCACCAATTTCTTCCAAACTTGGCACAGTTGTTGGCCTTCGCACAACATACCAAATGGCAGAAAATTTTTTAAATCGGACAATAACCACGCCCACATCCCATATAACGGTAATTTAGAGAAATACAAAATCTTCGATAAATCAGCAAATATTAAAGATAATTTATTCAAAATTGGTGCTTGCAACAATTCTTAACCAAGAAATACGTTTTCGATAAAGTTTGGAAAATGAGCGTGGCACCGGCCACTTATGATCACATATATGTAACCGTTATACCAATTTGTACCAAACTCGGTATGGTTATTGTGCTTGCCACATAAAAGCAAAACGTTGAAAATTATTGAAAGCGGACTAAAATTGAGGCCGCTTTTCATATAACGGTAAATTTCAGAACTGCTTGAAATTTCGAAATCTAAGGACTCTAATTTATTCAAAATTGATACGCCCCGGCTTACCATGTAGCGGTAGCTTTCGGAAAGGTGAAAAAATATATATCTAATATGTGCGCCGGGTATTTAATGTTCCGATCCTCCCGAACTTAGACTTTCTTACTTGTTTATACCTATTTGTATTGCCATTTCATGCCATCTGAATTTGTTACATTTAACAACTCATTTAGTTGGCACGAGATAATACTTTAAGGCCCACTTGCAGAATATCCAGAGTTAAATATATAAATATAGAGTAAAGTAGCTCAGAGTTAAGTTTTTTTATTCCTAAACCAGACACCGTTTTGCAGCATTGAGAACTGCCACAGAGTTAAGTAACCCAGGGCTTTTTTAATTAAGTAGGCACCACTCTCACTTTTTTCTGATATTTGTTTTTATTGTTTGCATTTATTAGGTTTGTTCCACAAGCTACTCAAAATCACTTCAGGGCCATTCACATACAACTTTCCTCGCTTTGCTTGACAGTTCAAACTTTGACAACAAAGCGTGAAACGCAGAAGGTGTGCTACAATAAACGCTTTGACAGCTTTTGCGTTCTCCTTTTCCTCCATATTTTTTATCTGTAAAATAGATAGCAATATAATAATATGCATTAATAATAGCAATAAAAATTCCTATTTACCCAAATTTTGTCATTAAATGCAAATGCAAGCGCACGAGAAAAGATACATGTAAACAGCTGATTGCCAAAGCGGACAAAAGTTGAGAGTTGCCCAAGATTTTGCTTCGTTTTGCTTTGCTTTGCTTCAAACGTTTTTTATGTGAGCATACTCATGCATATGCCTACATCGATCTTATATGTCAAAGCAAAGAACTATCAAGCAAAGCGAAGAAAGTTGTATGTGAATCAGCCTTTCGAGTTACGCATACGCGTTCCACCAGTAAGTTTTACAGTTTCTTTCATGTACGCTCACAGTTTGAACTTTGCTAGAGTGTTTCTACAAGTAGCTTGTGGAACGAACCTATTATTTGAAATTTAAACTAAAATTTCAAACACAAACAGAAAAACTAACCCGTTGGCCGCATGGGCTCCGTTATTGCCAAATACCTGCTCTGAGGTGGTAGAATAGCTGTTGTGCATTATGAAGAGGTGAATATCTCCGATCACTTCTACAAGAATAAAATCCAGTACTTGGCTTAGTTGCGTAAGCGATGCAATGTGAATCCTGCTCGTGGTCTATATCACTTCCGTGTTCCATCACGCATGATTCCACACAAACCCAAGCGGGTCAGGCCGCTCTTACCCGCCATCATGTTTTCGATGGTATCCCACCCCATACGACAAGCATCGTCGTATCCGTGTACCTATTGTCATGCCTAACTTTACGTTGCGTTCTGATCGTAAATACTGCCAGGTTGGACGTCTTTCACACGATGTCGGCTGGTATTAACAAGATGTGGTCAAGAGCTTGGAAAGCAAGCGTGAAGCTAAATTGCGCGTCATCCTGAAGCCCATCCCGGCCATTTTGAAATCAGTACCGTGGGTCCCACGGGTCCCGATATCCCGTGCCCAGCTCTATTGCATACATTTAGTATTTATTACATAGAGTTAACAAGTTATCCTTCGAACATTGCCGGGGCAATTATTTATGTTTTCAGCTCTGAGCTAATGAATGACCTGCTACTGTGCAAGAAAACGTATCAGTTTAATCAGTGAACTCTAAGTTATACATATAACCTGCCATAATTTCACTTCTCCCTGGTGTTAATCGATTCATTTTTCAATAAACTCGTTAACTGAATAAAAAAGCAATTGCAGTTAAACTTTTTATTGCACATTGCAATTAGATTAATTACAATTACCTATGAAGCAAATAAAAAAACAACTAACCTAATTATACGGAAATAAATAAACGTATGTCTCTAGAAAATACTACGTACATTAATAAAAAGAGAAAGCTTTATTAGACTATTATAAGAAATTATAAATTATTGATTCGTCTTATAACAAAAAAAAACTAAATATTGATATTTGAACAAAAACCGTAAGTAAATCCCTAAAGATATTTTGTCCCTAACGGCCCAGAATAATCCTGGATCAAGGGAGAAATAACCAAACTGGCAACACTGTTCCTCACAACTGAACTCCATAAGTACAGATTGGTTTTATTTGTAGCATCCGAATATGGGACAAATGAGGCAAACCCAAAACTGTGCCACCGAAATACTTAAAACGGATGTTATAATAAATAGGGCACACACCGATAAAATAGAATGTATCTTCAACACCACTAAGATTGCAAACAGTACAGGATGAAGATGTAGCATTAGCAAGGGCTCTTGCGTTAAGCTTAAGCAGGTCACCTCTGACTCGAAAGATCAAACGGTGTCAAATGATTATAAAAAACATGTGTCGATGTCTTTTGGGTACATTCAACAAATGATACCAGCTCCCTCTGAATCAGTTTATTGTATAATAAAGATTTATTAATCTTAATAGGCGATGGGCAAAAAATTAGGGAGAGATCCAAGTCCACACTGTTGTATATTTTAGTCCACTTCTTAACCCACCGCACTGCTTCGTCAACCAAAACGCGAGGAAGTCTACTTAACTGTAAACTAAGGCAGAGTAGGTACAATAAAGATCATATGGGCACAGTAAACAGTAAAACTGAGGCAAAAAACTTGTTTCTGGATGTAGCTTATAGTTTGGAATATTTGAAGGAAGGAAGATTAACTTTTTTAGAAATAAAGGTATAAGTTTATCTACTTGATCATATCTATAAATGCCCATATTTACGCGACATAAAAACCACTGACCTGGAAGCTGCATCGACAAAATTTTTACATTCTAGTTATGTTTATGCTAGCATTTAAAGCAATTTTCACCTCAGAAAGTTTGTTATCTAAGTGTTTAATATAACTCATCATGTTTTCGTTTCTACCAAAAATTGTCGCCTTTTTTTGCCCTTTCCCTCTTCATATTGCATTCTAAAACCAAGGCAAAACGTGAGAAAATTTTGTGTTCGTTTCATAAAATGTCACACTCTTATAAGGCAAAAGACACATTCTCTGTCATTTAAAACTTTGTCAGGGGAGATGGTTGCCCTGAAAATCAGATGGTGGCTTAAAACGACAGTATTATAAAATGCGTGAGCTATACCAGGACAGGAAGGCAAAAACATGCCCTTTTACAGGGTTGAGAGTAACATCAAACACATTTTGTACTGCGGAAGGGCAACATTTTTTGAAAGAAACGACATCACTATAAGTTAATAATTTAACAGAACACCCAGGTATTTATATTAATTGAAGATATTTATCGATAGGAGCGTTTCCGTAAGCCCAGTGACATCTAGATGGCATTCTAGTGCCCTCTCTGAAAATCAGAATTATCGATTTATTCATATTAACATACAGCCCCGTACAATAAGAGTAAAGATCATCAATATCTTTTTGTTTGCGAGCTAAACTATATCATCAGCGTGCAACACGATTTTCACCATAGTGTCAGCAACTTTAACACCGAGACGTAGACTGTCACTCAAGTCGTTAAGGTACTTATATACATACATATATCGAAAAAAGGGTTGGACTCAACAAGCAATCTTGCCTTGGTTAACAAGGAAAGGGCAGAAAATTATCCATTGTAGCGTACCTGATTTGTAGTATCGCAATAGACAAGACGTAAAATCTCAATTGTATGGCTTATAGAAAAACATATTTCGTAGAACTGTGTCAGAAACACATGAAAAATCATCAAAGAACGCAATAGCTTCTTTTTGGTTGCTTGTGCTTCCGAGAGGGTAGGAGTATTATGCATTGTGGAACGATTTTCCGTCATCCCTTGTCAAATTTGGTTTGGAGACAAATCGGTTTCGGCGTTGTGCCATCGTCAGCTGAATACATCGAACGCAATAGCATTATTACAACCTAACCAAGCATTTATTCCACAGCTAGGTAGTGTCTGCCCGGCGGGCGACTTCGCGTCGTATTTGTGGATACATACAGTTATGCTTGAGAAGGCAGCGAAAGCTTCATTCAACTGCGCGACCCTGCAGAAAATATATCTAACTATATGCTAACATTTAAGTTGATTAGGGAGGAGCTAAAAGTCACTATTATCTGTTTATTTTCTTTGACGAAAGCTAACACTATTTCTGTGGCGATGGCCGCGAAATAGTCAGAAGTGGTTACCTCTGCATTAGATGTAGTCAAGGGTGGTTACCTCTGCATTTGATGTAACTAACTTGTAACTAACTACTCCTAGACATAAAATATTAATAGGAAAAACAAAATATTTTATTTTTTTATTTTTGATTTTTATTACATTTCATATTTGTTTACATATTCTGCTGTAGGTGGTCCCATAACTTCAAAATGATAATATGAAATTTCGATGTTCCTTTTATTTGTCCTCAATTCGAAAAAGTATTTGCGAAGTGCAGGATATTTAAATAAAGTAGAAATAAAGAAAACAATCTCCTGCATTACTCCTGCATTACTGGTCAACTAGTTTCAAGTTAGCTTTTTGTAGCTAACTACAAGTTATATGTTTTATAGAAATCCCGCAAAAAAGCTAACTACAAGTGAGTTATTTTTTATCAACTGATAATTTTTTTCTGCAGTGGACTTGTTCGCACGCACACAGTGACATCAATTGCACGCACACTACAAAAATGCTCTGCCGAGGCTGTCCTCTTCTGATTTATACGGTTTAGCAACATGGCAACGAAAATTTTTTAGACAGTATCGAGCAGGCGAGCCGACGGAAGTTTGAAGGAATGGACAAGTAATAACGGCATTACGAAAGGAATTTGGAATCTGTTTTCTAAGGAAAATCACATTAAATAAAAAATGCACTCTAAATAAAAACGACTTTTTTGTGAATATAAGCATTATCCAAGTGTAGTGCAGAACGAAAGCGTTTTCAAACAAAAATCTGTTTAAAGTAAACAAAAGGTCGCTTGGCCGATATGGTATACATTTTTCTCAGTGTATCATTTGAAAAAATAATAAGATTATACTTGAGGTCGCAGTAGAAAAGCAGCTCAAAGTAGTTGAAATTCGGGATTAAGTAAAATTACCATCTTAAGTAGGGCCACTTCTCTCTCTTCTGATGTAAAGCGATGTATTACTAAATCATGATTTAAAAAGAATTAAGAGTGCTTCACAAATTATTCAGTACTAGTAGATATATATGGGTCATTCCAGCGAAAATAAATTACATAAATTGTGTTTTAATATACAAAAACAGTAAAGCAGGTAGAATAATTATTTAGAAATAAATTTTTATAGATTTATTTTTCACTATTTTCTCTATTTTATTGTTATAAATGCATATATAATATGCTATAATATTTTTGCATCAAGTTCAAGGCATTTCTCATGTACTAAAGGTTGCAATGCAAAGAAAAATTATCCCAAAAGAAGGAACTACTCATGAACTTTAAAATGGTGGTAAGTTATTAGAAAAATACATATATTTATTGCGAGACGCTATAAGAGTTCAAAAAAATGCTTATTGGATGTCCCACCCGTCACAGCAAAATATGTTTTTTTTGACGTAACACACAAATTCTTAAGTTTCCCATTGGTTAGATGAGGTCCCTTTATTAAAAATATAATAAATATTCATATCAAACCAGCAGTATTCATTTTACTCATGAACTATGGGTCCTCAAAGGTGACTCGTCCCACCCGTCACCGTCACATGACACGTGCGATTCTTTAATTTGTTTACAGATACGACCAAGCAGACAAAATAGGCAAATGCCTTAAAATCCTAACCCTTTAGTTAATTCTCCATACATTAGGTTTGTATTTGTGTAACATTTTAACTCGGTAGTAAATAATTAAAATCTCGTTATCACTAAGAATTGTATACTCGGTAGTAAATTAAGGTATGTGATGAAGAGCCCGCAAAGAAAATGGAAAAAAATTCTTGGTATCAAATCTTGTTGAGGAGCAGATCTTACAAATCCTAAGCTAACACTCTATAGGTGGGGTTTTCTTTCCTTGAATAATTATTTTGTTGTTCGCACGAGCGTTTACCCTCTGAAAAGTCCAAAAGCTTTGGTTAAAACTGCCGGAAAAATTAATCAACTCAATCCACTTCTGGATATTCATTTTTCTCAAAGTTAAAAGATTTTATGTCTTTTTTATCAAAACTATACGTTACACTTAACATAAAAGATTCCTTTTACTCAGAGCTGGTTTTCCATGGAAGTCGAATGACTCCAATTACACTGGTTTACAGTAAAAATGTTCAATGGATGCCACTATCCAATTCCAATATATATTTTCTATGGATAAGTTTTAGAGATATTTTCAATTTACCGTTATTCAGCAAAAACAAATGTTCGTTCCACTTAGTCACGTATATCTTACCAACCAATTTAACAGTCTTAAAATGAGATACGTTAAATAAAAGCTAATAAAATTCTCCATAAACATCACTTTCCGATAGGACTGATAGTTTCAGACAAATTATTTAATCATTCCAGTTGTTTTTATTTTTTAATGAAAAAATTAAAAAAAAAAAATCAAACATTAACTGAAGAAAAATTAAAAAAAATATCAGGTTCTGCGCCAAATTTTAGCATTTGTGCTAAAGCCTGTTCTGTTAAAAAAAAATCAAGTTCCTAATGAAGAAAATCGATGGTTAAATAACGAAATAATGAGTAATCAAATGAAAATGCGCAAAGATTTTTTGTATGAAAAATTAGCAGGAAATAATGTAACAACTTTTATGCTCATATTTCATACAAAAAATATTTGGGCATTTTCATTTGACTACTCATTACTTCTTTATTTATCCATTGATGTTCTTCATGAGTAACTTGATTTTTTTTTTTTTGTAACAGAACAGGCCTTTTTTTGATTTTTTTTTTAATTTTTTCATTAAAAATATATATTGAAGTTTTTTTTCACTACTGAAAATACTGTATTACAACTCTTCCTAAAATACCAAAAGCACATTTTTGCAATAGAGTGAATTGTGGTTAAGCGAATTATTTCTTAGGTATGTACTTGAATGCTGCGCGATCGGAAAATCAGGGGCCGTAAATAGCAGTTATTTTTCCCCAACAGTTAAACTAGGCCAGATATTTTTTAAGTTCGAAATAAAAATCTTTCCGGATAGTACACAAACTGCTTATCCAAACTAAACAAATTTGGTACCAAATGAAAGAGGATTTAAATAGATTTTAAACAGAAATAACGATCGAAGGCTACCGCTTCTATTTATATTTTTTTTTTATAATTTAATACAAAAGTAATGCATATACCACACCCAAAGTTTGTTCTATGGTGATTAAAAAACAATTTTTATTTAAATATTTTTCAATAACTGGCTTTCTGCTGGCTTTCCTCGTTTAAATATTTCAGTTCTAAAGCTATTTTAGTCCTCTTACAGTTGATACCAAACTTGTTTTGTTTGGATAAGCGGTGTGTTTATTAGGTGACAGGTAACAAGATCAACGGAAATAAGACCACATTATTACCTTTTCAAAAGCGTAATAAAGTCAACAAATATTTGAAAATAAAGTCATTGACGCTGTTACCTCATTCAAATGGACATAGCGTTCTTACGTTGTTCTTACAATAAACATTGCCCCGTAAGTGTTGTTTTTAATAGAAAAAGGTTATTGCCAAATCCTCAGTGTTGTGCTATTATTCTAAACACAATCATGAACTACTACCAATTGATTTTATTAAAAAACTTAAAATTACAAATATACTAAAAACACAATGAGAAAAATTAAACGCAAAACGCAGCTAGAATATGAGAAATATTTGAAAAAAGAGTGTAGAAATGATCCAGATCTTGCAAAACATGTTTCGTTTCCACAAAAATAAAGCGAACACTATTAAATTAAAGAAACAGTCCATGTCCAAAAACCCCGGAGGAACACTGAAAGAATTCTGTGTTTTAAATTAGCGTATTTTGAACGAATTCGGAATGTCTAAGGTGGAAAAGAAACTAAATTTTCTATAAGGAAACAATTATAAAAAAGGAAATTTCTTACACTGTATTCATGGCTCCGCCAGCAATTTGTGACGACCTCATTTAAAAGCAGCTAAGAAGAACGACGACACTATTTCTTAGATGGCACATTCAAGCCAATGTGCCAAAATGCGGGTATAAACAATTTTTGATTATTAATCTCGGAACCGAGATCACGTAAGTTAATTGATTGGTTTTTACACACGTGCACAAGCGTGCATGAACGTGAACCAAAATCACTCGCGCGTATTTTATTACAACGCATTTATCAACTTGCAATGTTGTGGCTCCAGAAACTTGCAATGTTGTGGATCCAGAAACTTTCAATGTTGTGTGTCCGACATCATAAAACCTTTGCTTTGCAAAGTTCCTATAAAAAAGTCTAGTGCATAGAGCGACATCTGTGGTGAATAGGGCGAGGTAGATGACATCTAGATGTCGCCCTATGTACTACGTTTGCTACAGCGGAAATAGACGACACGCCATTTCTTTAAATAAAATTAATTGGTGCTCGTTTGTATGTACATACATATGTAAATGCATGTGTGTGCACCTTTCTATTAATATCGTTGAATTATTTTAATATCTATTGCAAAATTTTATTCAGACAGGACTAAAAAGTAGAAAATAAATAATATAAAAAAAACTTTTTAATATACAACGCTTTTATAAATGGACTAAAAAGTAGAAAATAATATTTCTCAGTCCCATAGAATTTGTTTTGATAACTTTTGATTTTGAAATTTTAGCAAAAGTCATTATAAACAATCTATGAAATTGAAAATGAAAAGCGTGGGGCGCATGTAATACACTTGAATTGATATGAAAAGTAATATATGTATGTATGTATGTGGGTATATGAATAACGACCGCTTAAAATCGATTTCAAAGTTCTACTTTCGCTGTAGAAATTTTAGGTCTACGTTATGTAGTTTGACTATTGTCAATTAAATCGAATGCTTTGTATTGCATGCGCTCCACGTTTTTCATTTTCAATTTCATAGATTGTTTATAATGACTTTTGCTAAAATTTCAAAATCAAAAGTTATCAAAACAAATTCTATGGGACTGAGAAATATTATTTTCTACTTTTTAGTCCATTTATAAAAGCGTTGTATATTAAAAAGTTTTTTTTTTATATTATTTATTTAACTTCAAACGGCTGCATCGCTCGATTTGTTATTTTGTATGTCCAACTGGTTTTTGTATAGACAAAATTGGCCTAATTTTTCTGTGTTATTATCTTACAAATTTTCAAATACTCTCATATAGAGAGGTATTTTAGAATTTCGCTCATTTTGTTAGTTTCAGGTTAATCGCATGTGCAAGTGTTTTTATATACTGCACTACAGTGGCCGCTAGGCATTAAATGGCAGAAATTTAAATGACAAACTCGGGCATTAGAAATATTCCTGTCCTTACTTTAACCCTGCATTCGTAACATATAACATAAAAAGTCCTGGTACTTTTTACCGTTACGCCCTATCGCTATCCCCTCTGTGGTGAGCATAAAATTAAAATATGCACGGAATGTATGGAGAATGTCCCGTAAATTTTTCAATAATTTAGTTTTAGAAGCAAACAACTTTATATTTTTATTCAATAAAATCATTACAGAAGACAAATAAGTTTTTATTAAACATTTATTTAAAATAACATACCCAAACGGTGTAGTACGTAAAATTTACGTATATTACGAATAACTTAAGGTAAAACTGTCTTACGACTCTAGGGTTTAAAAAAATATATACATAGACATTAATTTAATTTCCACATAGCATTTTTTAAATGCCTCCAATTTTTTTGTGATTTCAGTGGAAATTCGGCATTTTATTATACTTGTTTGAATCAGAAAAGGATAACGCTATCATCAAATCTTAGTTTTGTTCCTTCCTTTGATATAATAGTGATTGTTTTATAGTTATAGTGGCTAAGGTGAGCAGAGATTAGGAAATTTGCAGGGACATTATTAAAAATATATCGTTACACACTTTCATACATCATATACGAAGGATCTGCAGCTATTTCTGCATACTTGACCAAAAAAAAATCATTGGACTAGGACGTTCTTACGGTAAAGGAGCGATAAATGTACATGTGTATGTATGTGGGTATAAAAGATTTGCTGCGGTATTTTATTTTCTGCTACGATTTTGAACCTCGTTAGTTCCGATTTGGGCTGGAAGTACCAGCAAAAATTCCAGAATCACTCCTTGTGGTAAAATAAATTATAACTAAGACTAACCCATCTTTTCGGCACTGGGTAAATGAGCATCCACACCACCTTGTTTGTATGTGATAAAGAGCTAGAACTACCCAGCAAAAACACAATTACCTCAGAAATGAATGTGGAATCGAAAGAACTTGGTAAGCGCTGCCTCCTTCTCCTCTAAAAGGCATTATTTTAATACCTTCAAGAACACGTTTCCACTTAAAGCGATTCCAGATTTTTTGCTGGGAACGTATTCTAGAAGGTGTTACTTTATAATGTCAAAACTGTCTTTCGTATCTTTAACCCGTTAACAGATCGCAACGCCGTCTGCAAGCCCTTACCGCCTATTACAATTAATTGTGCTTTGCTGGGTACCCTGTAGGGAAAATCTCTAGTTTTGAACTGTTGCGCTTCTAGTACATTTAGAACCACTACTAGTTCGCGATAAATCTCTTTTACATGCAAACAACTGGCGAATTTAACACAGCGATGTCATAGGGATTGGAAATTGTCCCCCGCTGCATTACCTTTTCTATAGTTCAGAACCAGTCCTAAATTCGACATATGGGATCTAGTTCGCTTTGCACCCCACTTTCTATAGTTTCGAACCAGTTGTAAACGAAAAAAGTAACAAGTTTTCTTTTTGGGTTACCATGGTAGAAAATTTCAACTATTTGCAGAGAAATGTATTTTCAATCTGAAATAGAATTTGTTTGAATGAATGTAAATTAAATTGTACATTTGAAAACACGTTTACATACCTTTGGCTGTAGCTGAATTTGCAGAGCTGCTACCTGTTATTGGTTATATTCCAGAAGGTCCCAAAATGTTAAGATGCTAACACAAATATTAGTTTTGTATTGCCAAACTATGAAAAAGCATCTGCGACGTGCAGACTGACTGACGTATTTGAACGAAAAACCCGCCAAGCAAAAATCTATTTAAAGTAAACAAGCCCCCCGCTGCATCCCTTTTTCAATAGTTTCGAAATTGTTCAAAATTCGCCAGATGAGCTCTAGTTCGTTCTGCATCCCTTTTTCTATAGTTTTGAACCAGTTCTAAATTCGTCATTTTAGATATAGATTTCTAAAATTGTTTTTTAAAAGTACCACATATCGCTGCTTTTGAACTGGTGAAGATCTAGTTACTATCGGACTGGTTCATTTTTGGCGATAAAGATCTAGTACAGAACTACAAATTTGGTTCACCACTTCGGGGTTTTCCTACAGCGTAGTTTTACCTCTTTACTACATATATACAAACAACTTTGTGTGGATGCTCATTTACCGAGTGCCGAAAAGATGGGTTGGTGTTAGCGAGGTTGCCGTTGCTTCCGTTATGGCATGAAGCAGGCAGGAATGTTTAACATATTTTTCAACTTAGCAAATAAGTATGTACTAATTAATTATACGTGCAGACATGCAAGTTGATAAAAACCCTGTTTTGTTAGCGTCCGAAGAAACCTGATGCAGAGCAAAATGTGATGCTTCTGGGTCATGAAATCGCGAATATCTTTAAGGAAAAACTAAAATTTCATTAACTTAAATTTATGTAGCTTTTATAGAATGTATAACCACGAAAAAAAATCATGCAATGCGACCAGAATAAGACTAAAATTTTAGCATTTGGTTTAGTAATGATCCTCCATGAATCTTCCCTCTCTAGGACAATTGGAAGAGCTCCCGCGTCGAGCCTTTAGTTTTCCCATAGGAATTACACTTAGAAAATGAGGTCATTGCCTTTGAGGTTAATACGCTAATTTTCAATGAAAACGCTCGAAACTGTAAGAATATATTGATTATAGCCATTTAAGTCTTATGCAGGCTCAGATTATTTAAATTCCTAAATTATCCTTTTTAATCTCTCGCTAGGCAGAATTCTCCTCATTGTGTTGCCGGAGAAGAGTGACAAAACTTCATTCTGCGTGGGCGGCCTATTTGGGTCAAATCAAGTATATATGTATGCACCAACAATTTATTTATTTTTTTTTTTGATTTTAAGGAATCTGAGCATGCACAATACTCAAATGGCATGTAATTAATAGGGGTATTCTCGAAGTCTTGCAAGATGCACGGATTGCTCGAAATGCAAAAATACTATTCCAAATTTGGAAGAGTTAGAGAGCGCCCCATTGCAAAGTGGTAGCATGGGGCACCGAAATTGCGCATATGGAAACTGTGCATTTAGACATTATTTCGGTTTCAACCGAAACTGTGCATGTATGCTTTATTTCGGTTTTTACCATATGCATTATTTCGGTTTTAAACCGAAACTGTGCATGTATGCATTACTTCGTTTTTTTTTCATATGCATTATTTCGCTTTTAAAACGAAAGTATGCATATGCATAATTTCGGTATTTTCTCATATGCATTATTTCGGTTTTCAACCGAAACTGTGCATGTATGCATTACTTCGTTTTTTTTTCATATGCATTATTTCGCTTTTAAAACGAAAGTATGCATATGCATAATTTCGGTATTTTCTCATATGCATTATTTCGGTTTTCAACCGAAACTGTGCATGTATGCATTACTTCGTTTTTTTTTCATATGCATTATTTCGCTTTTAAAACGAAAGTATGCATATGCATAATTTCGGTATTTTCTCATATGCATTATTTCGGTTTTCAACCGAAACTGTGCATGTATGCATTACTTCGTTTTTTTTTCATATGCATTATTTCGCTTTTAAAACGAAAGTATGCATATGCATAATTTCGGTATTTTCTCATATGCATTATTTCGGTTTTCAACCGAAACTGTGCATGTATGCATTACTTCGTTTTTTTTTCATATGCATTATTTCGCTTTTAAAACGAAAGTATGCATATGCATAATTTCGGTATTTTCTCATATGCATTATTTCGGTTTTCAACCGAAACTGTGCATGTATGCATTACTTCGTTTTTTTTTCATATGCATTATTTCGCTTTTAAAACGAAAGTATGCATATGCATAATTTCGGTATTTTCTCATATGCATTATTTCGGTTTTCAACCGAAACTGTGCATGTATGCATTACTTCGTTTTTTTTTCATATGCATTATTTCGCTTTTAAAACGAAAGTATGCATATGCATAATTTCGGTATTTTCTCATATGCATTATTTCGGTTTTCAACCGAAACTGTGCATGTATGCATTACTTCGTTTTTTTTTCATATGCATTATTTCGCTTTTAAAACGAAAGTATGCATATGCATAATTTCGGTATTTTCTCATATGCATTATTTCGGTTTTCAACCGAAACTGTGCATGTATGCATTACTTCGTTTTTTTTTCATATGCATTATTTCGCTTTTAAAACGAAAGTATGCATATGCATAATTTCGGTATTTTCTCATATGCATTATTTCGGTTTTCAACCGAAACTGTGCATGTATGCATTACTTCGTTTTTTTTTCATATGCATTATTTCGCTTTTAAAACGAAAGTATGCATATGCATAATTTCGGTATTTTCTCATATGCATTATTTCGGTTTTCAACCGAAACTGTGCATATATGCATTATTTCGGTTTTTTTCATATGCATTATTTCGGTTTTCAACCGAAACTGTGCATATATGCATTATTTCGGTTTTTTTCATATGCATTATTTCGTATGCACAGTTTCCATATGCACAATTTCAGGGTGCCGTCATGTGGTGTCATTTGCGTTTGTTGTCACATATCACCACGCACGGTCAATGACAGCCAAGTGAAAATGGCCCTCGCCGCTGATGTGGCAGCATTTTGCAATTAACAGCCCTATTCGCGTGCAATTACAATACTCGCCGCTATAGCTATTGTTATGTTCATAATCAATTGTCACGTTTAGGTGTGCAGAGAGCAATTTGAAAGCTCTAACGGCGACAATTACTATAATTTTTGCGATGACCTATTGAGTACGTGACAACGCTAAAACATATGTTTTTTTAATTGAGCTTGGGGCCGTTTTTAATGAAAAGCTTTTGTGGAAAAGCAACAATAATTTTGAAAAAATGTTAGAAGTGGTAGCTATTTCGGAAATGACCACATTTCCTCCTCAGACTTCTTTCAGTGGGATTCGACGACGTACTTAGCACAGTGCGTGGGAAACTGGCTAAGTCAGCTGGTCAGCGACGCGACTTAAACATTTCTGTTTTTATTTTCTAATTTGCAGCTGTGTCCAGCGTTGCCGTTTCGCTTAGATTAATTAATATAAATTTTTATTCGTTTCTATTAATTTTTGTAAAATTCCTATCAAACGAAAGTAACACAAAAAAAAATGAAGTTTGATGAATTATGTGGAAGTTTAGATCTACACTGCAGTCTCTTATGTTCTCGTGAACTAAAGGAACGTAAAGGACTTTTTTTCCGACCGCTTCACACCTGAAACATAACAAAATTTGATTTCCCTTTTAAAGTGTCGTATTTGAGCACATCCACCGGCGCATAGTGCAAAAAATCTTTTTGTGTAAAAAAAGCTGCCTACTCGATTATTCCTTTTTAAAAAGTTTCTTTATTCATTTTACTGTTAGGAGGTGCTGGTGCTTTTTTTAATCTTCGTAAAAAATATAACAAAGTCAGCCCAAAGTAAAGGTCTAAAAATCGATTCCTGGTTCCAGCAACATGGATGTTTTTGCAAGCAGTGGCAAATTACCTTATGTAATTCTGGAATGATTGAAAGTGCTGCCGCATAGTTTTTGATAAACATATGCTCTTTTGTTTATGATTGTCATTGTGCCATGAGTTTATTTCCATTTTTGTAAAGCTCTTTACGAAACTTCCGATTGCTCTAAATTTATCTTCCATTTTTGTTTCAGATTTACAGTTTTGGTGTCTTCAAACTAAAACAAAAGCACCAAAAAAGTCACCAAGCACCAAACTCAAATTTTCGCGTTTTGAATTGAGAAAAGCACTAAGTTGGCAGTAGTGGTTGTAGTTGGGCTTGGACCGCAAGCATAAGTTTCGTGACCCTAAATAAATAAAAAAATTGCTTTGGCGTGAAATTGCGCTGGGCATATTTTGGACCTACCATTTCATCTATAGAAGGGAGTAATAAAAGTGAAATGTCTTGCTTATCCTCTTCTTTATTCGATTCGTTAACAAGCACGGTTACTTCTGATAAGGAGTTGGAAAATTTAACACAAACTCTATTACACCGTGCGACAGTCAATTTTACAAACGAAAATATCAATATATTCACAAATCTGGGGGCCAAATGTAGTAAAACTGTGTTTTTAGTTTTTCTCTCTGACGTCAGGATTTTTTTTAAAAGGACTGTGAAATTTATAGAATACGATTGAATAAAAAAATTACTCAAAAGATTCGGTGCATTGTAGAATAACAATATGGGTATCAATTAAAGGGAAAAATTCTGTAGAATTAAAAAATGTATTTTAGGGTGCACCAGGGCGAATAAGTATTGAAAATGTTCTTTTAAATCTTTATCCTGGAAATTGTCAATATTTATTTTTGAAAAAAATATATGTCAAGGACTAATATGTTAAATACCGCATCCTCGAACTTCGTCCTTCTAACTTTATTAGTTTTAGATAAAAAAATTCTACACTTCTCTTTATAAGATATTGATAATTACATTAACATACATAAATTTAGATACTGGAATCATTATTATGGAACTATGCATACATACGCTCTTAAAGAACAAACTGACCATATGATGTACAATTTCATTTCTTTAATTGTTTTGTTTACAAGGGCGTAGCCAACCTTTCACCTAAAGGGGCAAGAGTTTATACAGAGGGAAAAAATGTTTATAACTAATTTTTTTTTTTTATATAAATAGAAATTTTTGGTTTTAAGAAAGTATAAGTTTTCTGGTATCCATTACAATGATACCAATTTTTTAAAAATCGGTTTGTAATTTTTTTGTTTAAAATATTTTTTTATAAAAAAAGGAATTTTTGATTTTAAGGGTTTTTTCTCATATTTTTATATAAGAAGTATACAAATATGCATACCAGAAGACCACGATACTAAATTTTAAAAAATCGGTTAGTAACTTTTTTGTTAATTTTTTTTTATAAAAAAAGTATCTTTTCTTTTTAAGTATTTTTTCTCAAATTTGTATATACGAAGTATACAAATACACATGTCAGAAGAAAGAAGGTTTGATTGCTTTTTCAACGATATCAATCGGTTGTTAATTTTTGTATTTAAAATTTTTTTTTATAAAAATAAGGTATTTTTTCCTTTTAAATGATTTTTATCAAATTTTTGCATACAGGGTATGGAAATATCACGTTTAAAATAATACCAATTCTTAAAAATTAGTTCATAATTGTTTGCAATATCAGGTTTTTAATTTCTCGAAGACCCGACCTTTGACCCCTTATATCACCAGTAATATAAGTTTGCCCAAAAAATTTATATAGCATTTAAATAAGAGAAAATGGTGGACTACGTCTTTATCTTTAGTTTTTTTATTATAATAATTACTTATAATAATAAAAAATAATTTTTTACCAAAGATTATATTTGAAACTTCGAAGGCCCATATCTCGATGTCGGAGGCTAACTTCGAAAAACAGAGGAATTACTTTCTTACCTACCTCCAGTACTGCTGGAGTCAATCGCTACTACGCAAGTGACTACTTTAGTAACTCGCGGTAGTGCAGAGAGAGCCGATGGTGACTACCGCCTAGGACATTGCCTTGTAAAAGTAATCGATGAAATACACTGCAATTAGTCGGTCGGTAATTGACGGTGTTTATCAGGTAGCTACCGATTCAGCAATCCTGTAGTTGCTCCCCCGTACTGCAGGGCTATGACTCAATCTGAATAACTCAGTGACCGTGGAAACACAATGCCGGCGAACTCACCACAGCGAAATTACCGCTGCCAAAATTAGAACACCCGTCGGCATATGAATCTGAACACAGCCAAAGCGAAATGCGAAGTTCGCTTGGCGGCGTTTCGTGGCGATAGATTTATTTCTATCGCTCTGCTGGACGATGGCGGCATTACATGCCAAAGATGGCCGTATGTTTTTTTACTTTCAAAGAGTTAAAAGAAAACAGCATATAACACGAACTATTTTTGATGGTGATCGATTCGTTAAATCTGGTTTAAAATAAAATAATTTATAATAATTCCCCCTTGCCTTATATTTTTATTTGTTATCATTTAATCATTTCTAAATATGGTTTCGTTTTTCAAAATATGGTCACCTAAGTTATAAGTTCTGTTAAAGTAGGCGAAATAGCAGGGCGAACGGTGAACGACGGTATCGCCCAATTCGGCGAACTTCGCCGTTCGCCGGGTATTGTGTTTCAAGCATGAGAGGGGAGCCCAGTATGTTTGCACATATGTAGTTGCCAATTTGGTGCTTTAAGCACTAGATTTAGTGCTTTTTGAAAATTAAAACGGCAAAAGAAATGGTTTAGTACCTAGTGCCTTTTCTAGGGTTTTTTTCTGAATTCAGATTTCTCAAATTTATATAGATAAAACATGAAATAATCGGTTCTTGTATATGTTTTGGTGCTGAATCCAAATCTGGATGCAGAATTTCTCCAGCTCGTCAAAAGATATCCTAACCTCAAAGTGTCAAAAAAACGGGTTCCGCGATATTTGAGGTTATATTATGAAAACCAATTTTTTTTACTCATTTCTAATTAGGGCATCATTTAGTATTACTTTTCCCATTTAAATTTCATTTTCGTTTGTTGCGATTCGATATTTCTTTCTCGTGATATACTAGTTTTAATGTGCAATACTTTGGTATTATTTCGTAAGCATGAACGAAAAAGATTTGAATATTGTTCATTTTTTTACTTTTGTTAAATACAAACTGTTATGAAAAAAAAGTATCTTTTGATAAAAAAAAATGTCAGTGCTTTTAATGTAGTAAAACGCTTTTCTTTCCAAGTTTTGGTGCTTTTTGAAATTAAAAAGTTGGCAATGCTGTGTTTGCTTGTATGTATTTTATAATAAAAAAATTTTTATTGATTCAAAAAAGGTGAGTAGGTACTGTGGCCAATGGTAGCTATAGGTGAGTACCACCTCTGCATGATTGTATGTCAAGCAGAGTCCGCAAAAAACTCCGGAATCAAAACTTAAGAAAGTTCAATTGCATCGCAGTTGAGAAGTGCATGTGGAAAATTTCATAGATTGCATAAAGGAAATGTTTGCAGCAGTACGTAGCATGCATTTAGGCGCCTGGTGTTAGCAGTCGCGCCTAAACACAATCTCTTAAAACAAATTGGTTTGGTCCAATACCCAGCCGAGTGCTGTACAGTATAATGATTCCAGTATCCTCGTTTATGCATGTATATTTTAACTATCAATATCTTATAAAAAGAAGTAAAGAATTTTTTTATCTAAAACTTATAAAGTTAGGAGGATGAAATTCGAGAATGTGGCAGCTAACATATTAGTCCTTGACATATATTTTTTCAAAAATAGATATTGGAAATTTCCAAGTATATTTAGGGATAAAGTTTCAAAAGGACATTTTCAACACTTAATCGTCTTGGTGCACCAAAAAATTAAATTTTTTTTTTCAATTTTACTGAAATTTTCCCTCTAATTCATACCCATATTATTACTCTACAACGCACCAAATCTTTTAAATAATTTTTTTTATTCAATCATATCCTAGAAATTTCAAAGTCCTTTAAACAGAAATCCTGACGTCAGAGAGAAGAATTAGAAATGCAGTTATACTATATTTGGCTCCCAGTTTTGTGAATATATTAAGTTTTTCGTGTGTTTTAAAAATTTTTGGTTTTTGTCGCCCTCTGTTATCAGATTTGTCGTCTGAAATAATTGCTGTTTATGAAGCAGGAAAAAAGGCATCCAGAAGCAGAAATGATTATCCACAAAAAAAAAAAGTTTAAGAAAAGGAAAAAAGCGAACTGAATCTACTACGGTTTTGGCTCAGAAAATCTATGAATGAAATAATAATATACAGAGGGAGCGCCACAGTGCCGCCAAAGTGGGCAAAAATCTAAAAATTCCTTGTCTGCAATATGAACGTGTTTGGTATTTTTGTAAAGGTAAAAGAGAGTTAAATAGAAATTTCCCTATAAAATTAATTATATGCCGCCAGGAAGCCACTAAATTCGACAAATTTTATACTAAGAATATTAATAAGAGCCATGCGTAAGCACTTTACCGAAACAAATGTCAAAAATACATTCTTTGAAATAAAATGTAGGTTTGGCGTTTTTTTTCCATATAGATGGTAGAGAGCTCAGGAATACAAACGTTTAAAGTTAAACACAGGGTGCCCCTGCAGTATTCCAGAAAATGATTTTTTAAATCAAAACTTTTAAATTTTAATGGAATGGAATGAATAAAAAATATATGTTAAAATATGTTATTTTTTATTATTGTGCTAAATAGCTTAGGTTTTAAGCTTTCGAAAGAAGAAATAAAAAGCTGCTAACTTTTTGCACTTTTTGAAGTAATGCGTTTTTTTGCTAATCCATAAAATCATTTTTTCATTTCTTGTCAGTGCCATCAGATCTGTACGATTCGTTGTATTTTCAAAACTGAAGTGTCAGATCAAAAAGCTTGACCTGTAGACAATACAAGTTGCCACCTACTAAAAAATTAAATTCAAATTGTTTAATAATTTAAATGAATTATTAAGATGTTGGTATCGATCGAAATGTGTATGAAAAAGGTTTATTTCTTAACTACCACTAAAATAATAATTGTGTCAAACCAAAGGTTTACGACATCGTATTTGTTATTTTATTACAAATACATACATTGTCAATCAGTGATTTGTTCTGATTACATTCCTTTTAAATTACTGGATCCTTAAATCAAATCAGGAATGCTTTCACTCCTCACTTATGTCTTGCTTAAATGTCGAATTTTTTCTTTTATCTGATACCCATATTGATATACATATTTCAGTTACCTTATTCCCTTAGTTAAAGTGAATTTTACTTTTTAAACATGTGGCAACCCTGCTACGTGTCATTTAAAAATAAAACATATTTAAAACCATTTCAATTGATACCAATATTGTATTGTAAATGCCACAAGAGTCCAAATTTTCAACTTCAAACCGCATTTAAAGTGAAAGTATGAAAGTTATCCAAGAATAAATTGCATTTTTGAATTTAGTGTCCTCAATTTTACTAAGAGAGAAATTATTTAATCCATCCATAATTCTAATTTTGCCCACATTTCATATGGAAGGGAAGCATTGTGCGACAACTCAAATCGGTATTGAGAAAAACCAAATGCAAGTGATAGTTTAAGTTGTCAAAAATACTACGTTAATGGATTTTTTCGAGTCAATCTCAAATGAGGAAGATATCCTTAATCCTTGCACACAATTTATTGTTTAATCAGGTTAAATTCTTAAAAGGTATTCTTAGAAAATACTAATATAAAGGTTTTGGATACGAGGAATTTATTTTTGAATTTTGTATCTTAATAGCTTTGCGCTAGATGGCGCTGTAGACCAATGTTATTGAATTTAATTGAGTTTTTTTTTTAATAAATCTAAGGTTTATACTAATAAAAATTCAGTTGAGACGTGAAATTAACATTATTCGTACTAAAGTACCATTTTTCAACACCGCATTCAATAATTTAAACAGAAATGAATTTATTTATTGTATTTTGTTTTATACTTTTGTCTCCTATTTTTTCAAACTTTCCTTCATCCTTGCTTTTTATTTCGATCATCAAAGTGATCGTTATAGTTATGTTATCACTCTCGCTTGAGAGTGTAATTTTGATTTTTGATAGTTCTAAAGTTTTAGTCTGAAAATCGCTGGAGCAACTATTTTGAGGAATTATTTAATTTTGTGGGTTTTCGATAACAGAAATGTACTACTTTCTTTGGTGTTTTAATTAAAAAATGGATAATTGTGAAAGAAAATATTAACATTATTGTTGAAAATTTGTTGGTGGATACTGGCTACAGCTGATGACGTGAATGCAAGCATGAACTTTGTAAATTTTTCACATACAAGGATTAATAAAACAAAATACAGTAAATAAATTAATTGCTGTTTAAAATATTAATTGCGGTATTTGAAATCACTTCGCGGCGGAATTTTTAAATAAAGACCTCTAATTTGAGCATTTATTTGAAAAAAAAACTCAATAAAATTGGCCTATAGCGCCAACTAGCGCAAAGCTAAAAATAAACAAACACCAAAATTGAATTCCTCGTATCGAAAATCCTTATATAAGTATTTTCTAAAAATATTTCTCAAGAACTTAGCCTAATTAAACAATAAATTATGTGCAAGGATTAAGGATATCTTCCTCATTTGAGATTAACTCGAACAAAATACATTAGCGTAGTATTTTTGACAACTTAAACTATCACGTGCATTTGGTTTTACTCAATACCGAACCAACAAGTTAGATTTTGCCGTAGAATTTTACTTAAATGCTGTTGCAAGAAAACTGAGGGTGACTGAATTATTTTAATAATGTGGATTAGGCCTGGGTAGCGGCGCAAATTTTTTGGCGCTGACACACTAACCTCAGTGCCACTGCCGGAATCAGAACAGTGTGTTGGTGCAATTGCGCCTCTTCACGATAAAACGCATTTTGCTTATTGCTGCACCAAGGCGAATTTATGCAAGGTGGTTTGGTTTTTGATTAATTTACCTTTTTTTGTATTTTTAACTTTTGGCTCTTTAGCGAGCCACGCTAAAAGGATGATGGCCTCAAGGCCTATTTTTATTGATGAGACAAGTTAGAAAAACGAGGCAATGCTGCCGATTCTTGATTCAAAACAAGTCTGTTTATTTCAGTGCACAAACACTGCTTTTATAATAAATTTTACATTTCTCCTTAAATCTAAGACACTCCCACTTTTCAGTTTGTGACCAATCATAATTTATTTTATTTTGTAGTTTTGCATTTTCTAAATGTTCTTTTAGTAAAGTCTCATTGCTTTTCTTTTACTCTAATTCAATTTATATTGACTTCTCATATATTGAGAAATATCAATTGTGAAACCAATCGTTTCACAGTTGCTCTACAGAGTTCATCGTCTTCAGAAAANTTTCTTATATACGTTTACATATTTCTAACTTTTATTAAATTATTATTGTGTACTTCTTTTTCTACATTGTCCATAATTATAGTACTGTTAGATCCGTTTTGTGATATAATTTTAAAAGGACCTTTAAAAGGTTTATCTAATTTTTTCTTATTTCCTACTTTTAAATATACGTAGTCTCCTGTTTTAAATTTTGGTTTGTTAATATATTTTTGTGTATTGGAGTTATGTTGTTTATTTTTTAACAAATTTTCTTGTGCTTGATTATGTGCATATCTTAGTTTAATTTTGAATTCATTTATATAATTGTCTAAATTGTAGAATGATTCTTTGCTTTTAATAATTTCACAAGGTAAAGAGCATAATTTACCATATACTAATTCAAATGGTGTATAGTGAGTCGTGCTATGTGGAGTGGTGTTGTACGAGTATGTGTAGTATGGTAATAGTTCATCCCAGTTATCCTTCCCGTCCATTGTCATTAAGAAGTCATTTAAAACTCTATGGTTTCTTTCAACTGTACCTAAAGTTTCATGATGGTATGGTGTTGATGTTACTTTGTCTATGTTCATTAGTTTACAGATATTTGTCAATAATTCGTTCGTAAATTCAGTACCTTTGTCTGTTTTTAATTTCCTAAAACAACCATATTTTAAAATAAACTTTTCTACTATCGTTTTTGCTACACTCACTGCGTCTTTTGTTATCAAAGGAAACGCTTCTACAAATTTTGTAAGTTCGCATTGAATTGTTAGTATATATCTGTATGTATTGGATGGTCTAAGAGGACCAACTGTATCTATTGTTACAACATCAAATGATGTATTTGGTGTCTCTGTTATTGTCAACTTTTCTTTTGTATATTTAATAATTTTTACCTCGTTACAGATTTTACATTTGTTAATATGGTCTTTAACCATTTTATTCATGCCTTTCCACACATATTTTTGTTTGAGTTTTCCTATGCATCGTCTTATGCCGCAATGGCCTGCTGTTTTTGAGTCATGGTATCCTTTTATTAATTCTTTCATTTCTTGTTCATTTTCTATTCTTTTCGGAGGAGAATATAATAGTATGTCTAGACAATCTTCGATTTCATTTTCTTGTGTTTCATTAAAAATTTCTTTAAATCTATGAATAGATATCTTTTTAAATATTTCATCATCATTCGCTAGCGCTAGTTTACTAATGTGTTCATGCTTTGCGTGAGATAACAATTTTTTCAAAATCAATTTTAACTCTGATAATGTCTTATGATTGTATCTAACATGTAACTCATTTTTAAATTCATTAAACTCAATTTTTTGGCCAGTTTTAGTTTTATCTTTATTCTCAAATTTTAACTTTTTTACTCCTCTAATATCAGATATTGAAATACACTCCCATATATGAAGATGATCAGTCTCCAATGGTAAAGTGTCCGCGGGTGTTTCTTCTTCTTTATTATCTGTCAATTTATTTTTCATTCCTCGTGTTAACACATTAATATTATTTGTTGGTACCATGTCTTTTAATTTCTCCGAGTTTAAAACTATTCTTGACAACGCATCGGCGTTGGTATTCATTTTACCTTGCTTAAATATAATGTCAAAATCATAATCCATTAAATCTATTCTTATCCTAGTTAATTTAGATGATGGGTTCTTATGGGTAAATAAACTAACTAATGGTCTATGATCTGTATACACTATAAATCTTTTACCATACAAATATGGTCTGAAATGATTTATTCCCCAATGAATGGCTAGCAACTCTTTTTCTATTATCGCTTTGTTTATTTCATATTTATTTAATGATTTACTAGCAAATGCTATGGGTTTATCACTACCGATTTCTCCTTGAGAAAGTACAGCTCCCAGTGCATAATTTGAAGCGTCTGTTGTCAAAACAAAAGGTTTTGAAAAATCTGGGTAACTTAGTACTGGTGGCGACATAAGTTTTTCTTTCAAAAGTTCAAATGAACTCTGACAATTTTGTGACCAGCTAAAAATCACATTTTTCTTTAATAATTGATTTAATGGTTTTGCTATGTCAGCAAAGTTCTGAATAAAACGTCTGTAGTAGTTACAAAAAGCTACAAATCTGCGTACTTCGTCAGAATCTGTTGGTGTTGGGTAATCTTTTATTACTGAATATTTGCTAGGGTCAGTAGTCACACCTTTATCTGTGATTAAATGTCCAAGGTAAACTACCTCAGGTCTCAAGAAATTACATTTTCCTGGATTCAATTTTAAATTATATTTACGTAACCTTTTAAAAACTTCTACAAGATTCCTATTGTGTTCTTTTAAACTAGCTCCAAAAACTATTATATCATCAACGTATAAAAATGCTGATGCTTGTAAACCACTAAGTGCAATTGAAAGCATTCTTTGAAAACTATTTGTTGAGATTTTCAAACCGAAAGGCAAACGTTTAAATTGGAAATGACCTGAATCTGTTGAGAAGGCTGTTAATGGTCTCGATTTTGGATGTAGTGGAATTTGATGAAATGAACTTGTCATATCTAAAGTCGAAAAATACTTCGCTTTACCTAATTTATCAAGTACATCTTCTAACCTGGTTAATGGAAATTTGTCATCTACAACTTTTTTATTCAAAGATCTATAATCAACTACTAGTCTCCATTTTTTCTCTTCCCCCGCGCTCTTCTTTGGTACTATTAACAAGGGTGAATTGTATGGGCTAACGGAAGGTTCAACTATGTCTTCGTCTAATAGTTTGTCAACTTGTTTTTCTATTTCTTGTAAACTGGAGTGTGGTATTCGATAGTTTTTAATGTAAACTGGTGTTTTGTCCGTTGTTCCAATTTTTTGCTCATAAAAATTATTTTTTGTCAAAATTTCTCCATCTAAATGAAAAATGTTTTGATGATCTTTACAGATTTCTAATATTGAAGCTTTTGCTTCCTTATCTAGCTTATCTATTTGAATTTCTTTTTGAATTTTTTGGAACCTGCTTTCATCGGTTAAAGTATTTTTGAAATGTAGTATATCATAATTTTTAAGTTTATCTATACCTAGTGTTAATTTTGATATATTTACTTCCTTTTCAGTTGTATTCAAAAATTTTATATGCTTTATTCCTTCTGACGGAATAATGGTATTTGCAACAAATATCCCTTTTCTTATTTCTTTCCCACATATTACGCTTTCTTCATCTACATCAATATCTACAGCTATTACTGTTTCTGTTCTTGGAGATATTTTTATGTTTTTAACTGTTTTCGTTTGCATATTCATTGGTATTATCAGATCATCATCATCAACTTGCGATATTGTTAGTGTATACGTTTCATAATCAATCTTACAGCTACGCTCTGTTAAGAAATCTCTACCTAATATTCCATCTGCTAATAAATTTGAATTTTCTAACATTATGTGAAATTTATGTACTATTTCCTTATCCTCCCATAATAGCTTAATTTTTGCAACTCCTAACGAGTTTGTCATTCCCCCATTTATTCCGCTTATTTGACAAATGTCACTTTTATCTATATAACTATTAGCTAAATTTTCTTTTAATAATGATATATCTGCACCTGTATCAATTAATAATGATATAACGTTATTACCTATTTTAACTCTAATATAATTTGAAAGTTCTTCATTTTTACTTACACTAATTACTTTCTTTGTTGAGTACTCCCCGGTTTTTCGCCACCGGGGGTACCCCCGTTTCCCCGGTTGCCATCTCTATTGTTATTATTATAACCTCTGTTTCCTTGGTTATTATTTCTATTATTTCTACCATAATTGTTACTTCCTCCTCTGTTATTATTAAACCCTCTATTACTAGTGTTGTTTCTATTATGGCTGAAATTCCTACTGTAATTATTATTTGAGTTTCTAGTGCCATGTTCATTATTTCTCTGTTCTCTATTATTAAAATTTCTATTATTATTATAGGACCTGTAATTGCTCGTAAAATTTCTTCTATTTCTTGTGGCTATATGTACAAAATTATTCTGATTAGGTTTTGTTTCTACTTCTAAAGCTATTTTAATCGCGTCAGATAGTTTTGTTGGTCTTGCCGCCAAAACTACTGATTTAAATGGCTCTTCTAAACCATTCTTGAAAGTTGTCAAACCAATTTGGTCATTAAGTTTAACTATTATTTCTCTATTTGTTTCACCTTGTTCACTTATCTGCAATTCATTTAATGATGCTAACAAGTTCTCTATTTTAGACCCAAAAGTATTCACATTCAAACCTCTTTGATTTGTTTGTGATAATTCACTGTGAATATTTGAGGTTGTTTTATATGATTTATATGTTTGTTTGAGTAGTTTTTTAAAGTCTTCAAATGTAGTAGGCTTGGCTTCTGTCAGAATTTTATTTTTTACTTTTTCTGATAGCTTTGTAGCTAAAACGAATTTAATTAATAATTGTTTCTGCTGCTCATTCTCTAAGGTGTCGTGATAGAATTCAATTAAACCAAGGTAATTGTTTACTTCAAGATAATCCCCTTGAAATTCCGGAATTAGCTTGGAAGCAGTTACTAAATCAAATTTTGACATTTTTGTTTTAACTTCGTCAACTTTGTGTTTTAAAAGTGATTTTATTCTTCCTAAAAGCAAATCAAATTCATACTCGTCTTCTTTTTTTTACTATTTTCTGTCGTACATTTAATAAGTCCTTTAAAGTCTTGTCCATGTATTAGTCTGTATAAGTTCTGTTTGGACTCTTTTTTAAATTCGCAAGTATCTTCGAAGCATATTCTATTTCCATTTATTTATTATGTATAATTTTCATTTATGATAGATGTTATTTTTAAATATTTATTTTATTTAACATTTCACCAAAACATTCTTGTTAAAAGCGTATTGTAACAAGCTTTTTCATCTTCATTTAAGTAAAATTTAATTGCTATTATTTTCAAATTTTATTTCATTTATTTTTTTAACACTATTATTTAAATTCATATTTTTAATTATTTGTTTTTTAACATAAGTCTTACAATGCTTATTTATAAAATATATGATGACAATTAATATAAAAGCAATCGAAATAAATGCTATTATATTATTTATTAAAAGGTTGTTGCTGCTGCTGCTATTGTTGATATTGTTGTTATTGTTGTTCATGGTGATTTTCTGCTGCTGTTCATTGGCTTTTGGAAGTACAATTGTCCAAACCATACCTCAGTTGTTATCTTGTTTATGTTGATTTTTCTTCAATTCTATTAGTTCCGCAATTAATTTTCGTTTGTTCTCTCCTGTAGCTAATGGAATTACCCTGTGAAGCTCACCAATCTTCCTTCGTAGTTTCTCCGCCTTACCTCCTCGGGTTTTTCGTTTTGGTGCACTATGCTCTGTGCTATGGTTTCAATNGTATTTTTAACTTTTGGCTCTTAAGCGAGCCACGCTAAAAGGATGATGGCCTCAAGGCCTATTTTTTACTGATGAGACAAGTTAGAAAAACGAGGCAATGCTGCCGATTCTTGATTCAAAACAAGTCTGTTTATTTCAGTGCACAAACACTGCTTTTATAATAAATTTTACACTTCTCCTTAAATCTAAGNCATAACTCTTTTTTGCTTGCATTCTTATTATATAATATTGCAGTCACATGTGTGTTTACATTACTGACCTTACTTACTAATTATTTGTAGACACACAACAGTAGTATCAGTTGAGCAAAAACAGAAATTACAACAACAAATTATACGCACACTGAAGGCAAGACGTACCCAAAAATACAACAAACACATGATTTTTACATTCAGAAGGACCGTGGCGAATTCTAGCAACACCACTTTGTATAAATTCTTCTTGTGCTGCACATTTTACAAGCGACATTTCTCTTTTGTGTGATCTTTGCGGCACCCGGTGTTGTCAGTGTTCCGGTGTTGCTGGCGCCATTGCGTTAGAGAGTTGTAAAAATCGGTATTAGCGCCCGTAACACAGCCCTCGGTAACAGCGCAATGGCGCGGTGACGCACTGTGTTACCCACGCCTAATATGGATTAGTTACAGATTAGTTGTAGACAGTGTTGCCAGAACTTTTTGGACAAATCGGCTAAATTGGCAAAAAAAAAACAAGCTAAAAACGGCTAAACTGTTTTAACTCTATTTCACATATTTTAATAAAATAAATCATAAGTAGAAAGACTAGTTCTTGGAGAGAAGTTACAAATTCACGCTGAAAAAAAAATTTTCCAGCAAGAATTAGCAATTAGGAAAAACATATGATTGTGGCATATGGTTGCATTTTTTGTCGACGATAATTTAAATAAACAGGTTCGTCAAATTTAAAAATTTACAAACTAGAGCGATTTTAAAATAATAAATTTAAGTAAATACTTGTTTACTTAATTAATTTAGTTAATTTGAAACGTACTCGGAATCTCAACCCGAGTCGACATAGGAAACGCGACAGTTAGTACGGCAAAAAAATTGAATGGTATGTTGAAAAAAGTCGGACTAGCAAGAAATATACATGTAGATCCGGTTTTTGCCCCTCTGAAAGAATTTTAAAATTCCATACAAATTTATTATGTTTGAAATGCAACCGTGGACACTAGCTGGCAGGGAAACTTGCAAGTTCCTGCTAATTTGCGTTCGTGAAGAAATTTGGAAGTTTCTCTACTTAAGAGACAATTTGGGAGCATTTTTTGTTACTAGCTGATATTTTGAGTGATAATTTTCGCTGGATTTTCGACAAACAAACTTATTGTCTTCCCAGAGAGTTTTGCTTTACATAGAAATTTGTGCTCTTTTGGTTGGTTGGTTGGTTGCAGTGTTTCCTAGTCGCTGCCCAGGACACAATTAGCGCATTATTGCGCCATTTTGATGCACTTCTCGCGGGGGATAAATATCTTGTCTATGCACCTCCTATGTTGCTAGGTCGAACCATTTTGACTCTCTAATGAATCTGCCGATTACGCTAATGGTAGCTCCTGATAGGTCGGTTAGTTCTGCTACTAGATGTTTCACTAACGTCTTGTGTCTAACGTTCGAAAGGCCTGGACATTCACACAGGAAATGCTGGACACTTTCTTCGCTATCTTCTAGTTGACAGCTGCGGAAAATCATATGATGGGGTAGACCTATTTTTGCCGCATGTTTGCCTATGGGCCAGTGGCCCGTGATGGTTGCTAAAATTCTAAATACCTCTGGCCTTGATCTGCTAAGCAGGTCCAAGGTTTTCGCCCTGTTATAGTCAGGCCATAGTTTCTCGCTATCTTGCAAGTCTGTATATCTGACCACCTGCGTCTAGCCAGTTCAAGGAAATGCGTAATAATCTCTCTTTGGACTACTCCAAGAGGGCAACCCAGTGCCACTGCCTGGGATTCATCCAAACCGGCTCCTGCCTTCGCCAACTCATCCGCCTTCTCATTGCCTTCTATGTCCCTATGTCCGGGAACCCAGACAAGAGAGACGGTATTTGACTGAGACACTGAGCGCAATATTACTTTGCATTCCCCAACTAGCTTGGATTTGGTAACCGGTGACGCTATTGCCAATAGCGCCGCCTGGCTGTCAGAGTATATTGTTGCTTTACTGCTGTGTCCAACTCTATTGCCTAGGATTTTGCAGGCTTCTAGGATCCCTAGGGCTTCCGCTTGGAAGATTGTAACGAAGCGTTTTTGCTTGCCCCGATGCTTCTTCTAAAATGCTGGGGTATACTCGCCATGTCCAGGGTTCGTTACAATAAATTTGTAGTTTCGGGCTCTGGTAGATCGTAATTTATTATTTAATTTTCCTTAATTTCTATAAAAGAACATATAACAAATAATAATTTGAAACATTCGGTGGCGTCACTTGCAGTGACTGGGTAACGGCTCCTTGTCCCGTTATGAGCCCGTTAGGCTGTAGTGGCGTGACTTTGGTACTGGTGGGCAGCTCTCTGCTGACGCCGCTGAGTTGCGCGCTGCTAACGTCTATAAGCGGTGTTCTGGCCGCGTCGGTATGTAGCGCTCTGATCGTGCCGGTGAATGGCGTTCTAACAACGCTGGTGGGTAGCGCTCTGGTGACGCCGGTGTGTAGTGCTCCGGTGACGCCGCTGAGTAGTGTTGCCGTTGCGTCGAGATGTAGCGCTCTCAGCAATGCAGGTGAGGCGCACCGATGAGTGGTACTTTGGTGGCGCCGGGAGTGACGTTTTACTCGCGCCGCTGGGCGGCGCTCTGTTTGCGCCGGAGAGTCGCTCTAGTGGCGCTGTTGACGCCGCTCTGCTGACAGCGGTGAGAAGCGCTCTAGTAGGCGCTGTCGACGTCCCTCTGCTAACGGCGGTGCTGACTGCGGGCGAGCGGATGTCGCCCGTACGCGGTTCCACGAGAGGCTGTGGTGAGAACTTGTGTAGCTTGTGGCGCTGCCACTGGGAAGGTGACGTCCAGCCCGACGCTCAAGCCGGTGTAGAAGAAATCACCCTACCAGCCGCTGTTACAGAAGTGGAATCAAGCCCGACGCTCGAGCCGGTGCAGAAGAAGCCACTTCTTGCCAGTAGCCGTATGTTCACGACCACAGTCTCGTGCTGACTGACTGTTGATCGGCTGTGTTTTATCTTTAATAGGCTGTGTGCTTGATTTTGCGTGGTCGCGCAGCTACATGTTGCTGTGTGATGTTGCGTTGTCATGGCCCCGACGGTGCTGTCGGGTGTTGCCATGACTCGTGTTGCTATGACTTGTGTTGTTGGTTGTTTTGATGGCGGGTATTTGTGTGGGCCAAATTCCTCAGGGATATTTGGTCTTCACAAGATGCTTGTATTATTTCCCAACTGTAGAGACAGAGCCACGCCGAGTTCCTTGGAGTAGACACCTGCTCCCACACCGCAATCCATCTTGGATCCATCGGTGTATACAGAGATCTTCTCTCGGTCGGCCACTCGGTCTCTTCTCTAGTCCCTTCTGGATGGGAATAGCACTTGCACGTTACAGCTGAAGTCCAAATTGCCTACCATATTATCTGTCGTCCTATTTAATTGCATTTGATTTATGATCAACCCATGTCCGAAGTGTCTAGTCCTCCAAAGGCCCGACTCTTTGAGTCTGACCGCCGATTTCATAGCCACTTCTTTCAGGTGGAGATCAATAGGAATTAAATTGAGGATGGCGTTTAAAGCTTCTNCCATGTCCGAAGTGTCTAGTCCTCCAAAGGCCCGACTCTCTGAGTCTGACCGCCGATTTCATAGCCACTTATTTCAGGTGGATATCAATAGGAATTAAATTGAGGATGGCGTTTAAAGCTTCTGCCGGGCAGGATCTTAGTGCGCCTGTTACTCCTGCGCTTGCTGCCCTTTGTATGCTTCTTAGCTTGCTGACATTATATTGTCTGCTTAGGCCGGGCCACCAAACCAAGGCGCCGTATGTTAGAATTGGTCTTATGATCGCGGTATACATCCACATCACAAGTTTAGGATTTAGTCCCCAGTTTCTACTGAAGATTCTCTTGCAAGTGTAGTATGCTATGTAGGCCTTCTGTCTACGGAATTCGACATTGGTTTTCCAGTTAAGTTTGTTATCCAGCACGACTCCAAGATACTTTGCGCTGGGGGACAATGAGAGCGCCTTGCCGTCTAGCGATGGTAGCTTGAATTGTGGTAGTTTGTGTCTGTTTGTAAACAGGATAAGTTCTGTCTTGGCTGGGTTCACATTTAGGCCGCTTCTCGTAGCCCAGGCGTGGAGCCTTCCCAGGGTTCCTTCAAGGATTTCGCTAACGGTAGAGATGAATGGACCTGTGGCTGCTATTACAACATCATCCGCATACGCCACAACTTTGACTCCCCCTCTATTGAGTTCTAGCAATATACCGTTCAGGGCTTTCACCCATAGCAGTGGTGAGAGCACTCCGCCCTGTGGAGTGCCCCTGTTCACATGATGTATAATAGAGTTAGCCCCTGTTGTTGCCTGAATGATTCTATTGACTAGCATCGATCGTATCCATCTACAAACACTGTCGTCAACACCAATATCTATCAAAGAGTCTATGATGGTGTCAACCTCAATGTTATTAAATGCGCCCTCGATGTCAAGAAATGCCGCCAGAGTACATTGTTTAAAGTGCAACTATCTTTCTATTAAGCTCACCACTTCATGTAAAGCAGATTCAGTGGATCTGCCTTTGATGTATGCATGTTGTGCTGTTGAGAGTGTCGCTTCACCTAACAGCGATCTTATATAAATGTCGAGAAGGAGGTAAGGCTTAGGGGTCTAAAATCTTTTTCCTTCCTGGCTTGGGTACGAGCACGACTTTTACCCTTCTCCAGCTTTTAGGAATGTAGCACAAGGTAATAGTAGCCTTAAAAATAGTCTCAAGTTACGGTGCTATCTCTTCCTTCACCCTCTGGAGCATTGCTGGGATTAGGCCATCTGGTCCAGGGGATTTAAAGGGAGAGAAGCTGTTAATAGCGTAAATAATCTTTTCCCTGCTCACGATCGAGTTCAACAGTATACTGCTAGTTGAACCAGATTCAATTGACCCTGATGTGGGTGGATGTCGAATACATCCCGGGAAATGGAACTTGACTAACGTGTTTAGAGAATCACTAGCTGTGTTCGTCCACACCCCGTTTTCTCCCTTAATGAGTGTGATATTTGTGTGTTCTTTTGATAGGATTTTGCTGAGCCTGGCTGAGTCTTTAGAGTTCTCTATAGAAGAGCAGTAAGATTGCCAGGATTTAGTTTTAGATTTTCTCAATTCCTTTTTATAAGATCTTAGGGCGCTTTTATAAGGCGCCCAGTTTTTAGTTCTAAAGCAATCATTGTAGATTTTCCTTATTTTGTCTCTTTGGGCTCTGAGATCCCCATTCCACCATTCTTTCTTGCTGTACTAACTGGAGTTGATCTTTCAAAGGCTTTCTTCATAACCTCTTCTAGTTTATTTACTCTATTATCAAGGTCCTCAACTGTAGTGACAGTTGTATTTAGTGGGAGCTTACTTAGTTTACGCTTAAGTGTGTTACTATATCTTTCCCAATTAGTCCTGTGGGGGTTTCTGTATTTCGAGGGGGTGTTGGAAATTCCGTGCAGATTAAAGAGGATCAGACGGTGATCAGACATTGAAGGCCTATCAGATACTCTCCACTCTTCTACAGACACGCTGTCGTTCTCTGACAACAGGGTTAGATCCAGCACCTCCTCCCATCCAGGAAACCGGTTTGAACTCGGGAATATGAATGTGGGTGTATTACCTCTATTGCAGATGCTTAAGTTAGTATTTAATAAGAAGTGTGGTAAAGACTCACCTCGGTTGTTCTCCGTAGAACTACCCGAAACTGGATGCCTTGCATTCGCATCGCAGCCGACGACTATAATTTGTCTGGGGTTTTTGGCTATTATCTCCTGGATTTCGGTTGGCGGACTGTCCCTATCGTGGGCAATGTATGATGAGGCCAGGAGAATACTTGGCTGTCCGGTGGTCTCCACCTTAACCATTGTTGTATCTGATGTGCTGAAATTAGAGCAAAGGAATGCATTTATACCGTTCTTGATAAGAATACACGCCCGCGGTTTACCCACCTCGCTCTTATAGTACAGTTTATAATTATTTATGTTTAGTCCCATGACTGTATCGTGCTTGACCCAGGGCTCTTTAATTAGGCTAATGTCTATATCCTCCTCACTGAGAAGGACAACTAGATTATCTGTAGCACATTTGGAGTGCTGCAGATTTATTTGGGCTACTTTAAGTTTCCGGTTCAGGGTCATCTGTCAGCTTCACACCCATGAGAAGCTCACCAGCTCCATCAACCCCGGGATCTTCTTCTACCGGCTAACCTCTCCGAGGAATACCGGCATTCTAGCCTTACGGATACCGAAGCAGAGCCGATAGTCAGCCTTCTCTAAGGCGTCTAGGGATTCTGCGCAACTAGCTAGCAGAATGGGCTTATTTGTAGGCCTTCTTGGCTCTTCAACCTATATAAGCTCCCATTCCTGGATCGCCGGTATGTCTTTATTATGTAGCTTAGGACACCGCAACAACTTTTCGCCTGGTTCATCCATCGGAGGCAGCCAAATGCGCGCAAGTGGTCTCCTTGGAATGTCCTTAGCTGGAATCAGCTTGAGCTTCAAGCCGACAAAAGTGTCGCTGATCTTAGCGACGCATCCAGCAAAGAAATACAGGGAGAACTGGTTCGCGCACTTGACTACCCGGTATCCCCGTAGGGATTCCGACGAGTCGAACTCTGGATGAGGACCTTCGGGGTTGTCGAGTACGTAGTTTATTACGAGGCTCGACAGCCTCACATCAATCTCCACCCATTTTTGCTGCACTGCCAGCGGTGTCTTGCTATTTTCATCTATTATCGCCGCCTGTAGGTGATCTCTGGCGACGTCACTAAAATAGCGATGCTTCGCGGGTGCTGCGGACTCCGCATCACCTCCTTGCTTAGCCTTCTTTGCAATGGCCCCTTGGCCGCCTTCATTATGAGAGCGGTTCCGTTTCTTTGCTTCGGTGGCCTCGATTGTGGCTGCACGATCTGTCTATAACTTTTCGTACCCTTCCACTATTTGCATGTATTTTGCCTTGTCTTCCTCGTCACGCTCATGTACCGTACCGGCCGCTGCATTTTTGTCAATTTTATTTAACATATACAGCGCCTTCTGGTACATCTGTCTCATGACCACGCCCGAGGGTTTCCTTTTCTTAGAGGCGGGATTGCTGCCTGCAACGGCCGCCGATTTTCTGGTTGGTGGGTGCTCGTCTGGAGTACTACGGCAGGCACTACCGGTGCTATTTTTGACTATTTGCAGAGTGGTGATACTTTGTCTGGCATCTTCCACCCTGCTGGTTTCTGGCGCTTGTACAACTGGGGTACTATGGCTGGCGCCACCAGGAGTACTTGCAACCATCTTACCTGTCTTTGGGGATTTGAGGAGCTGCTCCTCCTCTGACAGCGTTACGTCGTCCCCTTCTTCGCTGGTACGCTGTTCATGTTGCTTTTGTTGGTTTGTTTGTTGTTAGTTTTTTGTTTGTTCTTTTTTTTCCATATGTGGTCCCACGAGTAGTCCGGAAAGGGTTAGTCGCTCGTCCGCAGAGCCGGGATGCGTAGAGAAGGCACTTCTTACAACCGACCTTGCCCGGGCATCGGAGGGGACCGTACGCGACCAGCCATTTTTTACTACCCGCTGGCCATTCATCCATCGGCACGGTTGCCTACACACCTTGGCTTGGGTAGTGTTGGTACGGTAATCCTGCCATTTCCACCTTCAGCAATAAAAACAACACTCCAGCTTGGATTGTTAAGGAATATTGCCGAAGGCTTCAATACCAGGCTTCCCTCTTAGTTCATGGAGGCATGATACAATTCACACTGTGAATTATACCATGACACCATTTAAGCCCCCTCGCCACGGCAAGACGACCAACGCTGAGGAGGCTTGTGCTCTTTTAGTTTCATTTTGACGCATTTCAGTGTTGGTTCTTTTAATTCAAGTTGGCCTTCGGTTTTTGGAATTTAAATAAGCTCTCAGCAAAAAAAGTTAGTTTAAATAAATCCATATGTGTACATAGTGCTTGAAAATATCAATTTTTCCCTTACCTTAAAACTTTAAGCATGGGCAACAACGATGTTTGGTAAGAAAGCAGAGTTGCCATATGTGGGGATTTTGCCCCATTTTGGGGATTTAGAAACCATTTGGGGATAGCTTTTTGGGGATGTGGGGACTTTATGGGGATTTTTGTTTGGTTTAAAACTTTGATATTGAAACTAAAACATATATTTTTCCGGCTGCCCAAAAATTTCTCGAATAAAGATTTTATTAGTACATACTTTTTGGGCGATATGTCTGTAAGGTTTTCCTAACGCCGTCAAAGCATTATTCGGCGCAGATGTCTGCTTTGATTGGCTTTCACTGAACGAACAATTTTCGCAACAACGTCCACGAAAGAAATTCTAAAAAATAAATGGTATTCTTTAGCTATTTGAGACTTGTACTTTATTACACTAAAAAAGTTAGATTATTTTTTGATTTTAAAATTTTATTTATGCTGTTTCTGTTGCAGATTGAATTATATTTTAAAAGAAAATTAGTAAAAATAAGTAAATAAACATATGTTGTAAAAACATATAACTTTGAAATTTGGTGCTAAATCTCTGACCATAGTTGTACGTATAACCAAATGACCTCATGCATATATGTACATATGTACATATGTACGTACGTACATATACATATACAAATTTGTAAAAATGTGTAGAGAAACGTATTCAAAACTGTAATAAAATGAAAACTGTGTTAAAATGAAAACTGTATTAAAATGAAAACTGGATTAAATGAACTAACACAAATGTGAATACATGCTTTTTTTATTTCTTACTAAAGGGGATTTAAATAGGGATTTAAAAGAAAAATTGGGATTTTTGGGGATAACTGCGGCCCGATATGGGGATGGGGAACAAAAATATTCTGGCAACACTGTAAGTAAGGCAGAATTTAATATGCGCTATCTGGGAAGACAACACCTGCAACATTTATTCTTGGCACTACATCCAAACACAAACGCGTGTTAAGCAAACAGTGAAACAATTTCTTATTTTCTAAGTTTGCGAACAAAACTTCACACTTAAATTTAAGTCATTCATAACAAACATTTTATGAAGAAAATCCCCGCTACGGTCTTCTTTAAAAAAAATATATTCGTTTAAAATAGAAAATAAGCGAAATCGGCCCAATTTTATATAACCCTGCCTCCGCAATAAGGCTAGCAGCCATTTCTAACAGATTTTGGATCGCTTAGTCAAAAATAGACACATATATATGTATTTGAATTTTAAGAAAACAAGTTAAATAGCAAAATCGGCTAAAAATGGCTAATTTTCTTTACAAAACGGCTAACAAATCGGCTTCCGGCTAAACCGAAATTTCTCCGGCTGTTTGCTATCGCAACCGGCTAAATCTAGCCGGAAAAGGACTAAAATGGCAACACTGATTGTAGATACAAAATAACCCTTTCAATATCATTTAAATTTCATTAAGGTCATTCAGGTTCATCAGTGAAGTGAAGTTTTTCAAATTCTTTTGATTTGTTCGCGAACCTCGCCACTAACCGCGAACACGAACAAATCAGACGTATTTGTTGGACGTTAGTGGCTAGCTTTATGTTTGTACATATGTACTTATGTACATATTTTGCTCGTGCTAACATAACGCCAACTGGCTTTAAAGTAGAGTAGTTTTCAAATTGAACATCAATAAATATAAGCCATTTTTGGCTAGACATAATATCGTATCAGACATACTCAGAGTATAAGGCACCTATAAAAGAGTGAAGTATACTATTTGACCCGCTAAATAACGTCTTTCGTTGGACTGAACGGCAGGTATATTGTATCACTATGTTTATATTGGACTACCGAACTAGCGGTGCGGTGCTGTTTGTTAGTACATATGTAACTTACTTACACGGGCATACTCAATACTAATAATAAATTTGTTTCAGGTTTGCTGTTCGATTGGAGTATTGTGGGCGAAATCTATGGATGCACTTGATAAAAGTGACAATAAGCAAAACAACTCACACGAAGTTTGTCCGCAGGGGAAGAGTTCTGAAGAAAGTGCCGATGATGATGATTTATTAAAATCAAGAGTTTGTTAAAACAGAATTTTTTACCTTTAGTGTGTCTGAAGAAGAGACTGATGACGAAAAAATTGAAGATTTATTAGATTTATTTAAGTTCCGACATGTATTACTTATTGAAGCGCCCGAAAATTTTACCATATTTGAGTTAATTTCTAACACAAAAGAAAGTGAAAATCTAATCAAAGCTCTCGGAGAAAACGTAGAAGAGATTAGGAAGAAACATCATAAGGAGTAGTTGGCCAGATTTGGCCAGTAGTTAGTCAGATTTTCGATATTACAGCGGGTTAAAATAAATTTTAACTTAACCCTTAATCAGGCGCAGCGAGAAAATCACACAATTGGTGGCATGGGGTCACGAGTGACCCCAATAAAGGTGTTGAAAAAATACACATAAACAAAACGAAGTGTGTATTATCAACAATATTAAAGTACTCTATTATCGTTATTAATTTGGACTTCAAACTTAATAAAAAAATTAAAACTTTCCTCTGCCAAAAAGTGTTACTTTAGTGGTCGCACGGGGTCAGCCCTCAAGAGAGTAGCGACACATGTGTACGCGACGATGTTCTAGCAGTGACTAAATAAATAAAATTAAATGTGTATGGTCATGTGTATGGTATGGTCCTGCAAAATGGCTATATTAGTAGAAAGTATTGCACTTTTGCTTATTCGGATGGCATTATTTTGAGAAATGAACACGTAAAGCTGTGTAAAGGCTGACGAAAATAGAGCAGCATTTTTTTTGAGAAAAAAAAGCCAGTAATTTGTATTGAACATGCCGGCCGCTTTTAAATTTTTTAACAGTTAAACTATAATTTTATTCTGATGTCAATATATTCGAAACGTTCCCGTTTTTAAAGACCTGCTCACCCTCTGCACATGCCTGTCAGAGAGCAATAATAAGGAATACTAAAGGAATTAGCACCAGTGATCGGACTGTTAAAAAATTCTGTGTGGTAGAATCTGGAAAAAATGTGGTAGATTTCAAAAAAATGTGGCAGATCTCTGGGTTGGGATCAAACTTTGGACAAAAAATCAAAAAATTCTGCAAGGTTTCACCTAAATTGCAAACTTTTTAATTACTCTAAAAAAAAATTGTTTAATAGTATAATAAAGTGCAAGATTGAAGTTGCTAAAAATTGCATTGAGGTTTGGCAAGTTTTTTCCTTGACAGTGTAAAGCAGTTCCTTCCATATTAAGATATTTTTCGAACATATTTTAAGAGATGTCTGCGACCTGGCGGAGTGCTGCGAACTTTTCTTTTTATCACATCACGAAGTAGCGAACAAATGTGGCACGTTCCAGAAACAGCTAATTGGGATTTGCCGATTTTGACAATTCTCAATTCAAGAGTAAACAACGGCTCAGAAACCTTAGATGCACTTACATTTGCTAATACTTTCACAAAAATCGCCGTTTTTTAATATTTTCGCTATAAATTCTTTTTATAAATCATATATATATCATTTTCAGTTTAAATGAAACCATTTTCAAATATAGGCAAACCTTTTTCAAATTAAATGAAACCTTTTTCAAATTAAATTAAACCTTTTTCAGATTCAGTGAAACTTTATTCAAATTAAATGAGACCTTTTTCAGATTCAATGAAACCTTATTCAAATTAAATGAAACTTTTTTCAAATTAAATTAAACTTTATTCAAATGAAATGAAACTTCTTTTTTGGATTACTTTGAATTAGCTGTTACGTGTTGCTCTCCCTTATGGTCTGATTATGACAACTTAACGCAACTTACGGCTCCCTCTTAAAAATTCTGTTAAATGGGTGTTGCTTATAATTGAACAGCCGAAACTTAACGCAACTTAATGCCACGTCGAAATCTGTTTCATTTTGATTCTCTAAGTTCTACGATCCGTTAAATTAAGTTAAGTTGCCATAATCAGGCTTTTACGGTCAAGACATATTGAATACAGTATTGCCGGTTCGGTCCAATTGGACCAAAATTGGTAGTTTCATTTCATAAAATAAGACTTTGGTAGGTGGGTTGGTTTGTTGTGATTTTCGAGGGGTTTTGGTAACTAGGCTGTTTAGGCGCGACTGCTAACACCAGGCGCCTATATGCATGCCTTAATTAATTAATAAAATTTATGTACATGCACTTCTCAACTGCCATATAATAAAACTTTCTTAAGTTATAATTTGATGACAGTTCAAGGATGCTCGGCCTAGTCTGATGCATCCTCCGGACACTGCTTCCGGAGCATTTTGCGGACTCTGCATGACTTACAACCATGCAGAGGTGGCAAACGAACTTTGCCATTGGCCACAGTGCCTACCCACCATTTTTGAACGAATAATTATTTTGTTTTATATAAATACATACATGTAAACATACTGGTCTCAATTTATTCATTTTATAAAACTTCAAATATCTCTGTTTTCGGGAGTACATGTAAAGATGATGTGAAAAGGAAAGGAGAAATGGGACATGTCAAAATTTTTTCTAGAACCGAAGTTGAATGTTGCCGTGATTAGACTGTGCACTAATCCATACAGTTTNGACCTGGCGGAGTGCTGCGAACTTTTCTTTTTATCACATCACGAAGTAGCGAACAAATGTGGCACGTTCCAGAAACAGCTAATTGGGATTTGCCGATTTTGACAATTCTCAATTCAAGAGTAAACAACGGCTCAGAAACCTTAGATGCACTTACATTTGCTAATACTTTCACAAAAATCGCCGTTTTTTAATATTTTCGCTATAAATTCTTTTTATAAATCATATATATATCATTTTCAGTTTAAATGAAACCATTTTCAAATATAGGCAAACCTTTTTCAAATTAAATGAAACCTTTTTCAAATTAAATTAAACCTTTTTCAGATTCAGTGAAACTTTATTCAAATTAAATGAGACCTTTTTCAGATTCAATGAAACCTTATTCAAATTAAATGAAACTTTTTTCAAATTAAATTAAACTTTATTCAAATGAAATGAAACTTCTTTTTTGGATTACTTTGAATTAGCTGTTACGTGTTGCTCTCCCTTATGGTCTGATTATGACAACTTAACGCAACTTACGGCTCCCTCTTAAAAATTCTGTTAAATGGGTGTTGCTTATAATTGAACAGCCGAAACTTAACGCAACTTAATGCCACGTCGAAATCTGTTTCATTTTGATTCTCTAAGTTCTACGATCCGTTAAATTAAGTTAAGTTGCCATAATCAGGCTTTTACGGTCAAGACATATTGAATACAGTATTGCCGGTTCGGTCCAATTGGACCAAAATTGGTAGTTTCATTTCATAAAATAAGACTTTGGTAGGTGGGTTGGTTTGTTGTGATTTTCGAGGGGTTTTGGTAACTAGGCTGTTTAGGCGCGACTGCTAACACCAGGCGCCTATATGCATGCCTTAATTAATTAATAAAATTTATGTACATGCACTTCTCAACTGCCATATAATAAAACTTTCTTAAGTTATAATTTGATGACAGTTCAAGGATGCTCGGCCTAGTCTGATGCATCCTCCGGACACTGCTTCCGGAGCATTTTGCGGACTCTGCATGACTTACAACCATGCAGAGGTGGCAAACGAACTTTGCCATTGGCCACAGTGCCTACCCACCATTTTTGAACGAATAATTATTTTGTTTTATATAAATACATACATGTAAACATACTGGTCTCAATTTATTCATTTTATAAAACTTCAAATATCTCTGTTTTCGGGAGTACATGTAAAGATGATGTGAAAAGGAAAGGAGAAATGGGACATGTCAAAATTTTTTCTAGAACCGAAGTTGAATGTTGCCGTGATTAGACTGTGCACTAATCCATACAGTTTGTTTAAGTTAGAAGAAAATAATTAGACAATTGTTATGCAAATGCCAAATTTTACATTTCGCTTAAGCGAGTGAGTGAGAAGGGAGAGTATTTGTACTTTATTTCCCTCTTCTCCCTTAAGAAAATAATAGTTGACAGCTTTGAATTCGTGTAGCAACAGTAAAAATATTCTCCCAGTTAAACATCATAATCGGCGTTATTGACTCCCAGATATAAGTATGGCGTCGATAACGATGTGTAACTGGGAGTTAAGGCTCTGTTACGTACGTGTTTTTACGTAGAGATCAAAAACCAACAGACTTCTAACTACGTAATGCGTTGGGTAACAGCTTACACGCGAAGCTCATTTAACAGATTCCTTATGTGACAACTCTCAAGCAATGCCAAGTATGCATAACACAGCCTTTAGTGTTAGGCAGATATGGTGCAAACGGCTCTTAATAGGTTAAGTTGATTTCCTGTTCCTTAATTTAAAAATGTTCAATACTTAATTTGAATAAAGTTTCATTTAATTTGAAAAAAGTTTCATTTGGTTTGAATAAAGTTTCATTGAATCTGAAAAAAATTTCATTTAATTTTAATAAAGTTTCATTGAATCCGAAAAAGGTTTAATTTAATTTGAAAAAGGTTTCGCTTGATCTGAAAAGGTTTCAATTAATTTGAAAAAGGTTTCGTTTAATTTGAAAAAGTTTCATTGAAACTGAAAATGCTATATTTTGCAATTTAGCACGTTTACTGGGGAAAAATTTATTACTAAGAAAATTTACTATTTTACAGTTCATTTTATTCTCCCATTCGGCTTTCTTTACTTTTACTTGATAAATTTCATCATCGCCGGGAATGAGGAATCTTGTATTATATCATACCAAATAGTGTTTAGTGTTGGACAATTTTTGCTCTTAAAATTAAGAAAATTATATCAAGCAAAAATAAAACTACTCGAAAACGCGAATATGTGTTAGATCTCAGACCTTGAGTGGTAGATGTGGTAGATGCTCAAAAACGTGGTAGATCTACCACAATGTGATAGAAGTCCGATTACTGATTAGCACCGTGATACAATTATTCATAGATATTGTCTTCCCAGAGAGTTTTGCTTCACATGGAAATTCGTGCTCTTTTATTCCCATCCGTTTTTTTTCACACTAAAATTAAAGACATTCATAACAAAAATTTTATGAAAAATCCCCGCTACGTTCTTTCGAAAAAATATAGTGACCCAAATATAAACTGGGACGCGACATTTTAGCAAGTTTTGGCTATTTTTCTTTAGTTTATTATTTTAAATGAAAATATAGGTGATTACTTAACAAACACCATATAAAGCCAAGTTTCGGATTTTGTGCAAAAATTATGAAATTCCTGCAAAATTTTTAACTTTTTAGACAGCATCTTTAGAAAAAATCATGGTACGCAGCTTTGTAGTCTATTAAATTCTAGTTTAATGAGGTGCAAATTTGAACTAGCGAAATATGTTCAATAAGCTTTTTATATGTAAGAAATGTGGCACACCTCCAACAAAAACATTGCCAAAAATAAGCGGTAACATTTAAAATTTTTACTTTATTATTTTAAAATTTTAAATTTCCAAAGCTGCTAAAAACTATGGCGAAAGTTTGCAGGCTTTTCATATTATCTTAACAAAAAAGAATGAACATTATACTGACTAAAAAAAAATAGCAAAAGATTTCTAAAATGTTGCGTCCCAGTTTATATTTGGGTCACTGTATATGTGCTTACAATAAAAATCATGGAAATCGGTCAAGTATTTGAAGTCTTTTCGGATTAGAACAAATTGTATTTCAATTATACATATACATTAGGGATGCCAAAATATCAGGAAAATTGGGATCCCGGGATTTCGGGATTTTTTTTAGGTAATCCCGGGATACCGGGATTTATCCCGGGATTCAACTTGAGTCATAAATTTTATGAATATGAGTAAAAATTCAATATCTGGAAGCATTTAAACATACCATTAAATAAAACTATTTAAAATTTACGATTAACTGATTGTAAAACTCATATATCGCTAGCTTAGAGTGAAAAGTTGCTAACTTCACTTTTAATGAAAAATCATATTTGTATATAGAAGGCTAGATAAATTAAAATTGCATCGTTACGAAAAGGGTAAAGGTCCTTGTTTTATGTTTTCTCGTTTATATTTAAGGAAAATTTGCTAAGGCCAAACAAAGCTCCGAAAATTCGATAAGGCCAAAAAAGTTCGAAATATTTTAATAAATATCGAATCCCTCCGATTCGTATGGAGTTTTGCTTTGCTTTAAACAGGCAAAATGTTGTATTCAAAGTTTTGCGAAATACTTGAAGAAAATGGCTATACGAAGTTTTTCCTCTCCTGTACAATTTTTAAATTGGGACTTAGCAACTTTGCACTCTACGCTAGCGATATTTATTAAATCATACAAATTTTAAAGTAAAACATTTTTGTAATTGTATTTAAAAAACCATGTGATTGAGGAACGTATACATCACAAATAATAATGTAAATACCAGGTACTTTTGAAAGTGACGATTAATAAAAAAAAAACATAAAACAAAAATATACAAAAACAATTTCTCTAAACATGTTTATTCCACTCTATAAAGAAATGGCGAATGGAGAATTTTTTGCCTTTTTTCCCCCCCAATTTACTGGAAATTTTCAGGGTGTACGAGTCAAACGGATCTCAGAATCGGATTCAGCGGGTCGATATACATGTTGGTAGTTGGGTCTGGTTAAAAACACACACCTCGTTTTTTGCCGGTGTTGTTATTATTGCACTTAAAATGTTTTCGTAAGAGCAGCAAAGCATTCAAAGCGGAGTCTTCTAAGCTTGACCTGCAGTTTTTACATACAAAACCTACTGATGATAAACATATTTCGGCATCAACACTTTTAGGCTGAACTGTCAAAAGGTAGACATAATTCATTTGAAGATAATGACCCCTATCTCCTCCATTACAAAATATTTGAACTTCTTTTACCAGCACGTCGGTCAAATTATAAGTTTTTCGATTTGAGGAAGTTTTCGAGAAGAAAAAAGGCTCAGACTGCAATTTAAAAGTACAGTTTCAAGCTTTTTGTTAACTGCAGTCAAGACATTTTACAAAAATCATACATCAAAATTCATAAACAAATTCTTACTATCAATTCAATATTTCAAAATTTTCGGGATCCCGGTATTAATGCAAGCAAATCCCGGGATTTCCGGGACGTCAAAAACAACGGAATCCCGGGATTGGCATCGCTAATATACATATATGTAACACAGTTCGACATGAACAATTTTTTCGAGATTACCCATTTCTAATAGATTTTGGGTCGCTAAATTTGTAAAAATGGAAACTTATATATATAAACTTTAAGAAAATATTGAAAATAGCAAAATCGGCTAAAAACGGCTAATTTTTTTTGGCGAAGCGGCTAACAAATCGGCTTACGGCTAAACCGAATTTTCCGACTGGAATGGATCAGCTTTTCGCCGTGTAAATTAACAAAACACGCGAACTGCACAAAGCTTATTCTGATAAGGCTATCTGCACACTTGTCGTCCAATCATAGTTGCGTTATCGTCTCGCCCTTAAATTTTGAGCCGAGCACATGCATTTCAAAGGAGATCTGCACACTTGTCGTTATCGGCTAGTTATCGGCATATCGTAGAAGATGCAGTAACGGATAAGTACGGCACTGTCGTTTGCTAATCGTTGTGCACGCATTGTTTGTTAAATTTTATGGGGAAAAATTAGTGAAAAAGTTAATATTTGCATTAAAATTGTATAAAAATTAGTATTTTTTGCATAAAATCTGTGGAAATTATTAAAACGTGGATAACTGCATTAAAATTCAATAAATGTGAGCGTTTTAACTATAAAATATGACGAAATTGTAAAAAGTCTCTGTGTGCATCTACAAAACACATTTCAGGAAAAGAAAAGAAGAGATATTACTGAAAAATGATGTCTAGAATTGTTGCAGCACAGTCTATATTTTAAAAATTGCAGGCTTTTGTAAATACTTCGCGAAAATATCAACCAGAAAAACAGAAAATACCTGCTCCAATTGAATTTTTAGACGCTAAATGAATTGAAATTTCACGACCGAGTGTGCGAAAGTGTAGTCGTCATGTAATCGTTGCATCATGATTGTGACGATGAAGCAACTATGATTGGACGACCAATGTGCAGAAAGCCTAACTTTGACTGCAAGTCGGCAAGGGGTAGCCGTGGTCCGAATTGCATAAGATTTTATTCGGATGGTTTTTAAGACAAAACCACTAAAATGAGGGGTATGCGTTAAAAAACAACTTTGGTTTTTGGGGACAGTCTAATGCACATACATATATGTAATACTTCTATATTGGCAGTACGTTGAAAGTACATTCGCCATTATTAGAGTGTAGACATATAATGATAGAACGAGAAAACCAACCAGCCAATGTTTCCAGAATGACGTTTGAAAACAATAAAAATCAGGAGCGGTGCAGTAACCGTGAATATTTTACAAAATAAAATTTTAATCTTAAAAGCAAAAAAAAAAATTGTGAGGAAATGTGCGGTTTGTTGAACCAAAAAAGTAAGGAAAAGGAAATCGTATTGCACGCGTCGGTATGTTGTACTATTTACCATGATACAAATATTTAAAGGTAGTTTCCCTTCTTCTTATTCGGTATTGCTCCCATTTGACGTAAACTGTGCTTTCGACATTTTCTTTTAAATTGAAGCTACCATAAGAAATTAAAAAAGGGGTTTTTTACTTCCAAAAAATATTCCAAAAAATTATAAGAAAATATAGGAGTGCGTGCACTCGTACCCAAAACTTTTAAAAGTTTTAGAAAACTTTTGCTGGTTTTGCGTTCTCGGGCCCAAAAAACTTACAAAGTATGGGACATTGAGAGAGTAAAATGTGATAGAGAGCTGCAAATTTCTGCTGGAAAAATTTTTACCAGCGAAAACTTGCAAGTAAGAAAATCAGCTGATCACAAACACATGTTTGTAAATAAACGAAAGAAAATATGGCCTTTTGGAGTTATTTCTTGCAAATTTTATTATCAATGCTAGTCTACATCGAAAAAGTGAGTAAATTTATTAAGCACAAGGTTTGTTGAGTTTATTTTTCGTTAATTTACTATTAATCTGCAGTTTGTTTACTTTAGTGTGTGCTGACTATAGTTAGCGTATGGCATTTTTCGTTTGTACCATAATTTTCCTTTAGAAACATACATATGTATATCAAAATAGATTAAAATACAGCATGCTGAAGTGTTTTTTGCTGATGTTGTCGGTTTTGATAGGTTCGTTGTTGAAATAATTGATCTATTCAATTTTTTTAGATGAGTGATGGTTGCTCGAAGGATATTCTCTTATTTTTGAATGCGTCACCATGTGATATCACAAATAATTGTGAGAGAAATAACTTATTCATTCCGATATAATTAATTTGTATTTTAAAAAGGTTTTTCTTGTCCAAAACTTTTCAATTGTATAAAATGCCAAATCAGGGAAAATATACAAAGCAGAAAATAAATTGCCAAATGAACCACCAGTGGCAGCTGTGGAAGTGATCGTCTGTTTCGAATTTTGCATTCTCGTACTTATGTGGATATTTTGTCTCTCTGAGAGTCAATGCTGCTAAATTCTTAGAATTTTCGCTGCTGGATAATTTTGTCCGCTGAATTCGAGTACACCACAACTTATATTTTATTACCTCCTGCGTTATTACAAATAAGTTTATGCTTCCATTGTGCTTTCAATGGGCACGTTCAGAAGGCGCAACAGCTCAATAACTGTCGCCATTGCACCTTCTGAACGGATTGTTGTGTACTTCTGATCAGCTGAGCAGTTGCGTGTTAGATGATTGCAATATTTTTCTGATCATTTGAGACAACTTGTTGGTGTGCACCTTTGAGAGTTGAATTTGACAGCCATTCAGAAGACGCATAACGATCACTGACTTTTTTAATGACGGTGAGCCACTTTTTAACAATTCCATTGTTCATATATTCACTAAAAAAGATCTAAATTAAAGCAACATAGATAGATATTAGGCTAAATTTCTTTAATAGCCAGATAATATTAGCTCTGCTAATACGAAATGAGTAAATTTACCTTGCCAGTTATTATTTTTTAATGCGTAAAAATTCCTTTAAAAAATTTTAAAATTTCCGAAACAATCATTTTTTGAGGTATAAACGTCATAAGCACAGTTTATGTTAAAACATTTCAAAGTGAAACTACCTTCTTTTTTGTATCATGGATACAACACCAAAAGGTAGTGACGTTTTTCAGACTCGCTTTAATTTTGTCAAAGCGTTTTAACCGGAAAACCACATACACAAATTATCATAAAAAACCATTTTGGAATTTAGCTAGTGTTCTGTCTTCGGATGGAATAAATTTTGTATTACTGTCGTGCTTGGAAATATTTACGACTTTATGCATATTGGCCGGCTTTATAAAACTGCGAAAATACCGATTTACCGGTTTCACAGTTGTGACGTCGATGGCACGCACAAATACTTAGAACCAGTGATGGAACAGTAGGCACATAGTTCCATTTTTGGCACTTTCATTCTCAGAGGCACTTTTGGCACAATTCATCCTGTTTTGGCACAATCATAAAATATAGAAATTTAGCATAAAATACCAATATATAACAAAACAAATCACATCCCACGATATAGATTAAAAAATTACAAAAAGTGAAAATTAAAAGCACTAAAAATTTAAAATAAGGGCTGCGAGAAATATTTACAAACCGCTGAATTCTATTATGAATACATAGTACGAAAAGAAAGTTTTCGCAACAACAAGCTTTTAATTCAGAATTTTTGGGAAGATTCTAAGTTTGCAGTTTTATAGTCCATTAAATAAAAGTGCAAGTTACTGCAATATCCCGATGATTTTTGATATTGTTTTTCTGACGGTGTTATACATTTTCATCCATTTAAAAAATATTCGAACACACTTTATATGAAAGAAATGCATAAAATCGAAAACTTGGAATTTTTTCTGAATTGAAATTTGGTTGTTGTGAAAACCTGCTTAATTTTTATAATTTTTGTACAAATTTGAAATGCCGATTTGTGTACATATAGTGTGTTATTAAATTATGAATTAGACTTTTATATAAAATCAATCGAAAAATAATCAATGAAAAGAATAGGCGAAACTGATCAAAATCTCACTGCCATTATTTCGCATATAGGTACATACATACATATTGTACATATGTGTGTAAAAATTTCAGAATAGCTATATTTCGGTGTATTTCCCCTCCGTAGTTGGAATTCTGTTTAATTTTACTATGAATTTATGTATATGTCTAAGGAATCCGTCATAAATTAGATTTACTCTAATGATTTAGTTAAATAATAATTATTATATTACTTCAGTGTATTTTAAAAATATTATTCCTAAAAATATATTGTTCTTAAAATGCCCGAAAAGAAATTTAATTTTGTGGCACTTTCACCTTCTTTTCGGCATTATTTCCGAAGGCCATTAGGCACATTTTGAAATTTTGAAATTCCATCCCTGCTCAGAATAGAACTGGTGAAGCGTCGCCCAATGGGACTACAGCGGCCAAAATTAGTAAAAACAGACTTGCGAATTATCAAAAATCAATTGAAAGCAGATTCATAGCAAAACATCCAACTAACCCAAACCAAAAAGAATTTTTTATTAAAAACCATATTTGCAGTCATGGGATGAGCTTAAAGTAGATAGAATGTAAAAAAGCAAATTTTTAAGAAACAATTTTGATTTTGTTGCAAGTAATTTAAATAAATTGATGACCAATTGTTCTTACATATATATCTATGGTCAAGCATTTCTTTAAATTTGTATATATCTACTGAAGTTCGGAAAAGAGTTGCATTTGAAATTTTACATACTTTTGTGGGTATAAAATTTTTCGAGCGCTTACATTAAAAAGGTCGTAAGAAGCGAGCTGAATTATTCTTAGGAAAAGTAAATATTACGTATGCGTGTCTTATTTGAAATAGTCTCAGCTGCGAGGAACTGCGAGTTCAGCATCTATTCTTATTTTTATAGTCACACCTCCTGTAAAATTTATTGAATTTTTATTGTATAGCTAATTTAAATATCTCTGATATGTACATAAAAAAAAATTCATGAAATTAGTTACTTGGAGCCAATAAAGTGCTGTAGGAGGTCGGCGTCATAGTGAGAAAATCGAAACTAGAAAATTTTGGAAAAAACGTGCAGTGTACACCAAATACAATTTTATTTTACTGTTGCGCCTGTTTTTTAAAGTTGGTGAATTATAACCAGGGCCAAAGAAAATGAGCAAGAAAATCCATTTTAAGCGCTTAGATAAGCACTAAAACATTGGTAAAGATGCTTTCCATTTCCAGACAACCGGTCAGGTACGTGCATGATTTTTAATTTCGACCAAACTCAAATACATTGTTTGTTGGTCCAAATAATGAGACACGTATTTTTTCTTTTGGCTCGGAAAAATTTTTCGGCCGAATTAAACGCAATTTTGTTTTTCAGGCAAAAATCGATTATTCGAATTGACAGTGAGAATGTTTTTTTAAAATGCCCATAACTTTGTCAAAATTTAATAGATTCCAACAATGTTTTTAATCAAATGTCAGTAATTCTTGTCACTTCAAGATGAAATGATATAATTATTGATTTTCATTATTTAAAATTTTTTATTTAACAATAAACAAAAAGCGCAATTTTTTTTCAAATTGAATTTCTCAAAAAGTGTATTTTTTTTTTCTCTCAAACTTTTTTACAGAGAAAGAGACACTTTGAGCAACAATCAACCCAAATCTCTAATAGCGAAGATTTTTTTTTCTGAGTTATGATTTGTATAGAAAATATACGTTTTTGTGGTACATACTACAACATTCTTATATTGTTTAACTAAATGGAATATATGTATGTAATATATCAGCAAAAAGTACAGCCGTGATCATTTTTTGTGTATCAAATAGATATTAGAACACACTTTCCACCATACAGTTTCGATTATAAAAAGCGGGAAAATGTGATTTTGTATTTCGAAACTGTATGGTGGAAAGTGTGTTCTAATATCTATTTGATACACAAAAAATGATCACGGCTGTACTTTTTGCTGATATATTACATACATATGTTCCATTTAGTTAAACAATATAAGAATACTGTAGTATGTACCACAAAAACGTATATTTTCTATAAAAAATCATAACTCAGAAAAAAAATCTTCGCTACTAGAGATTTGGGTTGATTGTAGTTCAAATTGTCTCTTTCCCGGTAAAAAAGTTTGAGAGAAAAAAAATACACTTTTTGAGAAATTAAATAAAAAAAAAAATTGCACTTTTCGTTTATTGTTAATAAAAAATTTTAAATAATGAAAATCAATAATTATATTATTCTATCTTGAAGTGACAAGAATTACTGACATTTGAGTAAAAACATTGTTGGAATCTATTAAATTTTGGCAAAGTTATAGGCATTTTAAAAAAACATTCTCACCGTCAATTCGAATAATCGATTTTTGCCTGAAAAACAAAATCGCGTTTAATTCGGCCGAAAAATTTTTCCGAGCCAAAAGAAAAAATACGTGTCTCATTATTTGGACCAGCAAACAATGTATTTGAGTTTGGTCGAAATTAAAAATCATGCTTGTACCTGGCCGGTTGTCTGGAAATGGAAAGCATCTAAATATTCTTGCAAATATGCTCGCAAAACAAAAAAAATTATGCTTAATGTTTTATTTTTTATTCAGTTTATTTCAAGGATTGAAAAGTTACAATGGATTTACAAGTGTTGCTTGATATTCTCAAATAATAGAGATCTGCGCTGGTCGTTTAAATTTTGTTAAGTTTTCGTTATTCTCAATTTGAGATAAATTATTTTTAATCTCTTCAATAACACCAATCCCTTCCCACAGAGACGAGCCATTGGTTTTAAATTTTTATATCCAAACAGAAATGCAATTGAAGTTACGGGTTAATAAAAACCAAATCTCTTTTTATGTTATTATTTGTAAACATTTATTTAGTTCGACGAAAAAAAAACCAAAAAAATGGTAAAGAGAAGGTTATTAAGCCACATTTTCTTAAGCAGTACGAAGTTCTTAAGAAATTTGGACCGTTTACTTAATAGGTCCGCACTTAGCTTTATACATTGAAATTAGCAAAATAAGCATGATCGTTAAAATTAGACTTGGAAACAGGGATGCCGTTTGGATCTAAATAGATCCAATTGGATACATTTTTAGACGAATTTTTGCGGGATACTTGTTTTTTCCGGTCAGTATAAATGTGGATACTTTTTTAAATAGGCCAAAATTTTATATTTCCTATAAAGATTTTTTCGTTCGAAAATCGATTTTCATTAAAGATGGTAGAAAGCATTACGTTTTCTAAACGTATAAAGAATCGTTACTTAAGCGTGAAATTAAAGCATTTTATTTTTCGTGAACGAAGCAATGAACATATGAAGAGATCTCACCAAAATAGGTATAAGCGCAATTGCTTTAATTAGCTTAAAACGATGCTTTACGCAAGATCTTAATATACATACCGTCGTTTAAAGTACAAAACCGCGTATCAACAAAATGCAAAACCGCGTATCAAGATAATGCAAACCAGAGTATGTGACATTGCATAAGTTATTTTCTAGAGAGTAAAAACACTTATATTTCAAAATGGTTCTCTTTTTTATAAAGCAATCGCATTTCTGGCTAGTATATTTCAGGACGAATGGATAAGGATTGAGCCAAGAGCTTGTGTGAGCAAATCCAATTTTCGGCAGCAAATGTCAGTTACTCGGTTTTGCAGAATGACGATACGCGGTTTTGTACTTTAAACGACGATATATATAAAGTAAATTATACTCTCTCTGTAGTAATCTCTTTCATATCACATATTTTCATTTATTAATTTAAAAAGAAAGAAGATTTCAATGTAGTCTAAAAAACTAAATTTGATTTATTTAAGGAAACTTTTATGAATTTTACTGAAAATACTTTAAATACACTCTAAAAAATTGTGTTTATTTGCGCATATTGAGAGAAGTAACCAGTTTCCTCTTTTAATGTGTGCAAATTTGCATGCCGTGTAATAAAATTAATCATTGCCTGTTTACTTTTACATAACGAATTTGTCGGAAGAGCAAAATTACACATAAAATGTTTAAAATAAAGTAATGTTTTTTATTAGTAGGAAATTTATTTTTAGTTTGAAAATTTTTGCAATTTTAAACATTCTACATATGTGTATTTATGTGTATATCTTAAAGAACTCAAGTTCAAAATCAAATACTAAACAACCTATACGTATATTTATACAGATTCTTGTTGAAAAATAGATACTTTTCAGTAGTAGTTTTACATGCTCTTTTTAGAGTGTACTTGCTATTTATTATATTTACTTTGCAAAATACTTATGCACAAAAAATGTACTTTATAAATTGAAATTACAAATGTTTGATTTTATGCACATGTATTCCAAGTCCTTAGGATGGGTGAAATTATGTCTTTTTCATGAAAATGTTTGTTTTTCTTACAAATTATGAGATGTGTATGTAAAAAAAAGAAAATTGGATACATTTGTATACATTTTTGTCTTGGTCAGGGATACATTTTCTTGAGACGGCGCGGCAACACTGCTTGGAAACCATGAACAGCGTTGCCATTTTGGTGCTTTTGGAGCTAGATGTAGCTCTTTATTTTGCTATTTAGCTCCAAAAATTTGGCTTTAGCTCCTAGCTTTTATTTTAGCTCTTTTCAAAATTATCTAGCACTTTTTTATGTCCAGAAAGTTTTAGTAGTATTTGGTAATATAATAAAATAAAAAATCTGTCATTTCATTGTACAAGTGTTGACTAAAATTTAATTGGCTTTGGTGATCTCAAGCTATTTTCGATACCTTCATGTTATTCTATTTCGATTAATTACTTAATTAATTACTTAAAAAATTTCCATTCCTAATGCAAATGGCGCGTAAGCAAATGGAAAATGGGCAAGTAAGTCGATTAGTTTCTACAACGGGCGTGTACTCTACCAGACTGTACTTTGAGCTCCAATAAAGCCGTGTTTATCCATTTTTTGGACTTAAGTCAAAAGTTAGCCTACTTTTTATTCAGCTTATTCTTGATTAAGTCCAAGAAATTGGCTAAATTAAGTTAAGTTGAGTCGGGGAAACCAGCCCTTAAAGTCCCATTTGCAAAAGTTTCCTTTTAGTTAAACTGTCATTTAAATGTAGAAGTGTTTTCATAATACAATGGCAATTGAATAATAACAAAAGGTTCATTTAAATGAAAATAACAAAGCTGACAATACTGATCTCGGCAAAATTGCATCAGCTGATTGTCATAAATATGTAATTATACTACGAAACTGGCATACTTTTTTTTCTTATAAAAGGGTCCTTTATGTCATATAAATTTCCATTTTGGGTATTAAACTAAAGAGCCTTTATGGACACCTTTATCTTTAAAGTGGCTTTATGAAATCGATGAGCAAAATAAAGCATCCTTTAAATTTAAAAAAAATTTTAATTTTATTATGAAATAGGTCCTAAATACTCAACTTAAAAAAAAATTAGCTCATTTAGCTACTATTAGTATTATTTAGCTCTTTTTAGGTATTTTTTCGACCGTTTTAGCTCCAAACGAAATTTTTTCTGGCTACACTGACCATGAATAAGAAAAATAAGATATTCCAAGCAAAAGCTTAAAATTTTCGGCTCTAATCATAACATTAACCGATTTTGGCGTTCTTTCTGATATATGTTTTTCTGGTTAAAAACAGTATATATTCTGAATTTCATCAAAATTGGATAACATATACCATTTCCGAACATAAGAACTGTGTGCGTGGCGAATTTGTAGTACGGTTACTATTTTTGGCCGCAGTTATATGTGGACGTCCCACTGTGCGTCGTTTGTACTAATAAGTGAAAATTATTTCCGTATTTCTTTGAATATTAATTTAAGTTTTCTCACCTAATTGATGTGTACAAAGAAATGAACACCATAACGAAAACGAAAACATCACCGTGAAGCACATACTTATGTTTTTTAACATCTTTTCTGGTATTTAAATAATTCCAAATCAAAAGCATACCGGCTCCATATTCACAAGCTAAGCGCCGCTACCGAAACACGAAATGACCATAAACTATTTCTAACGAGCTAACTATGTATATACATTAGGGTGGTCCAAAAAGAAGTAAAGTCGTAATTTGAATACTCTCACACCTAGGATTGTTCTATGTCGAAAAAGTATACCTCTATTTTAATACCCGAGCGCACTTGTGCACAAGGGCATTATAACTTTTTTCACATAACGGTAGCTTGTAACAGCCAAAACGAATCGAGATAGATATAGACAAATGCATACATAAATGCTCAGAATGAAAGTAGAAATCGATTAAGCCCTGACTGTCCGTCCGTCAGTGTGCCTGTCTGTCCATGTATACGACATCTCGAGAAATTTGGTTGCCCTTTATTCAAGGAAGGTTGGGATTAAAAATGGGAAAAATCGGACAATAACCACGCACACCTCCCAAATAACGGTATTTTCGAAATATGCAAAAACTACGATGTTTCCACAAATACTGGATCACAATTGTTGAAAGTTGGTTTGCGAAGTAGAATTTCGGCAAAATGAAATGCTATATCTCTGTAGTCCCTTCACTAATGCCCACCAAACTCGGTGCGAACATTACTTAGAGCCTCACTAAGAAACCCGTTAAAATTTTTTTAAATCAGATAAGACCACGCCCACCTCCCGTATAACGGTAATTTACATAAATACGAAGACTGCGATAAATTAGTAACTATTTAAGCTAATGTGCTCAAAATCGATATATGCAATGACCTCTTAGCAGAAAATGATATTTAGGGACATTTTTGGGAAAATATGCGTGGAACCGCCTACTTACGCCTTCATATGTGTATTTCGGTACTCGATTTATCAATTTCTACCAAACTCGGCACTTTTATCAACCTTGGCCCAAAAAAGCAATATGTTGAAAATTTTTCAAATCAAACTAAAATTACCGCAACTTACCATATAACGGTAAATTGCAGAAATACGAAAACTCTGAAAGTTTAATAACTAAAGACCCCAACATACAACAATCTCTCAACAAGGCACAATATTATTGAATTTTATAAAATGGCCGTGCCACTACCCACTTATGACTACATAAGTGTTTATCGATAACCGCCTTATCGATTTCTACCAAACGTGGTCTAATTATTTCAATATATCATAGCATATTATCGAAACTGTTTGACAAGGTCTTATCGAGCGTATTGTGTGAAAGACTGAAGCCCACCGTCAACGAACTGATTGGGCCTTATCAGTGTGGCTTTAGACCAATCCACCATAGACCAAGTATTCCCAATACGCCAAATTTTGGAAAAGACCCGCTAGAAAAGGATCGACATTCACCACCTATTTTGTCGACTTCAAAGCCGCTTTCGACAGCACTAAAAGGATTTGCTTATAAGCCACGATGTCTAAATTTGCCATCCCCGCGAAACTGATACGGCTGTGTAAAATGACGTTAAGCAATACCACCAGCTCCATTAGAATTGGGAAGACTTCTCCGAGCCGTTTCCTACCAAATGGGGGATTCAGACAGAGCGACTCCCTTTCATGTGATTTCTTTAACCTGATGTTGGAGAAGATAATAAGAGCTGCAGAACTGAGCCGCTCACACCGAAATCATCGGTAACTAGAATCGCGCAGTCTGTTCTACTTTTTCCAAGTTAGATAGGGAAGCAAAGCGAATGGGTCTGACGGTCAACGAGGACAAGACGAGGTATCTCCTGTCATCAAACAAACAGCCAGCGCATTCCAGCCTTGGCACCCACGTCCCTGTTGACAGTTATAATTTCGATAAAGTAGAAAATTTCGTTTACTTGGGAACTAGCATTAACACCGGTAATAATTTCAGCATGGAAATCCAACGCAGAATCATTCTTGCTAACAAGTGCTACTTTGGGCGTACGAAAACCATACTTTATAAGTGTTGGTGTATGGCGCCGTAGCGTGGACATTGACAACATCCGATGAGGCGACTCTTTGAGTATTCGAGAGAAAGATTTTGCGGAAGATATACGGGACTTTACGCGTTGGCGATGGCGAGTACCGCAATCGATGGAACGATGAGACATAACACAGCGAATTAAAATACAGCGGCTCCGCTTGCTTAGCTATGTCGTTAGAATGGAATCCGACGATCCAGCTCTGAAAGAATTCAACTCGAAACCCGCTGGTGGTAGCAGAGGAAGAGGGAGGCCCCCACTGCATTGGAAAGACCAACTGGAAAAGGACTTGGCTTCACTTGGCATTTCCAATTGGCGGCAGCTAGAGAAATGACTGGTGTGGTTTGTTGAACTCGGCCAAAATCGCTAAGGCGGTTCAGCGACAAATAAGAAGTTTGACATTAGGAAAAATACTCTTTCTTATCATGCAGTTTACTGAAAGTGAGAAACCATATATTTAACACGTGCGCCGGGTATATTATGTACGGCTTCGCCCGATTTTATACTTCGTTTTGTTTTATTTTGAAATCAAACAGAGGGCGCTCAAAGCTCTTAAAGTTTTCCATATATTTTATATGGAGAAAAAAAAATTTTCGTAGAAGTGGTATGGAATTCTGGTTTTTGGTGGACCATTAAATAAAAGTTATTATGAAAAATGTTTAGATAATTAAACAATTGGGTATTATTGGAGGAATCTCTAGCACAGAAGCAGAGTTTTCCGATCGAAACATATTATTTTTAAGAATTCTATACCATTTCTACGAAAAGTTGTTTTTTCCATATAAAATACATGGAAAGCTTTGAGCTCTTTGAGCGACCTCTAAATATGTTTTGATTTCAAAATAAAAAATAGGGGTATATTTTTCCGGTATAGTACAATCGTAGGGGGTGAGAGCATGAAAATTCCGACACTTCTTTTTCTCATGCATTTTTGGACTACTCTAATATACATACATATGTACATTTCTACATGCAAATGTGCATATGTCTGTTTCGAGTCATAACACATTTGCATCTGAAAAGCTATATGTTCACATGCAAAAACTGTATGTCAAATAGTTGTTTGCTAGTTTAGCTCCTCTGCAAGCTTGGATTGGATGCTGGCTACTTGTGGTCAAGTAAACGGGTCTCTTTTGGGTCGAAGACAAAGCAAAACCCGTTGGATAGCACCGAGTGAATTAAGAAGTTTTGTTGTTATTTTTCTACAAAATTTTTCGTGGCCCCGACTTTCATCAACATATATAAAGAAGCTGCAATTTCAGCTAGAATTATTCCCAACTCAGTTCTTCAAAGCAAATCATCAAATCTTGCGCGCAACATGCGTCTTTTTATTGTCTTTTATTTCTTAGCGGCTGTATCCGCAGATAAGTTGGGCTACAACTACAGACCGGTGCCACATTCTTCGTCCGGACTTTCCTTCGCCCCAGGCAGTGGAAGTGCAGGTGGAGACTATGGAGGCTTAGCTTCCGGTGGTAATATAGGTAGTTCAGGAAACCTCGGTGGCTTAACTGGCGTCGGCAGTGGATACGATTCTGGCGCACCAAGTATTTTAGCTCCAGTAATACAAGAAGCCAACAAGGAGTTTTTCACATTTACCGCTCCTGAAGAAGAATTCGAAGACGGGGAAGCTAGTCAGCAGCTGGCCCACTCTCTAAAGAAGAATGTCCGTGTAATATTTATTAAGGGACCCGAAAACAATGGTTTGGAAAACGCTGCACTTGCCCTAGCCAGAAACGCCGCTGAACAAAAGACCGCCATTTACGTACTGCAGAAACAGCATGACATTGCTGACTTGGCGAGCAAACTGCAAGCTGTTAACGATCATCGAAACAGTCATCCACAGGTGCATTTCGTCAAGTACCGCAACCATGACGATCTTGCCAATGCGCAACGTACCATTCAATCGCAGTACGATCAAGAGCCGGGCACATCCCAGAACTACAATGGAGGTGTTGCTCCCGTACTCAACTTTGCCTCGCCTGTGTCATCATACGGACAACAACAGCAGTACTATAAACCAGCTGCTAGCAATGCGAACGTCAATTACCTACCACCTTCATTGATAAGACGTCTCCGCTTTTAGACGTTATGTTGAACTTAATTATTTTTATTATTTACACTCATATGTATGTTCACACTAGTCAAGTATTTGGAAATCGATATATGTATAAAAACATGAAACATAAACCGCCCCAATGAGTTTTATTTAAATAACTGTCAAGAAGGCGTTTGGGTTTCAAAATTATACAAGAGGCAAAAAATATATGCCTTAAACAATTTAACACATATTTATTTTAAAAAATAATTGGAAGCCAGAGGTTAGGAGCTACATATATGTAATTACAATCATTATATACAGTGAAAAGAAAACAAAAAAATATGCAGCGGTTCTCATATAGAACCCATATTAATGGTAGCAGAATACGCCAAAAAAATTATTTTTCCAATTTTTTCCACAAAATCTAGAGGATTTTAAAACCTCTTTCACTGATCCTAGATTTATTAGCCTGAAACGGCATCTTTATTTGGCTTATATTTTTCGATCTTTCTTGAAAGCAGCACATATATAATCAGTTATAACATCACACATTTGTAGAATATTTTTCCATATCTTTGTTGTTTGTGCTCGGGATTTTTACCCCGCAAAATTTTGTACAAACATTCCTAGGCAGGGACTACTTTTGAAACACGAGTGGTATTCAACGGATTATTTTCAGACTCGGATTTCGGGCGAGCGCAATGCAGTAAATAGCATCCGAAACGAGCTGAATTGTAAAGCGTACCTTAGAAGGGTTCCACTTCAATTCCTTCTTTGAGAACTTCTTTTCTTTTGCAACATTCTCACGGTAGCCATCTTATATGGAGTTTCTTATGTTGAAGATAGAATCCCTCGTACACGGGATAGCCAGGTATCCGGTTTTTGACCGGACAGTCCAGATTTTAGTTTATTCGTCCGGGTGACAATAAAAAAAACGGACTGTGAAGTGTGCGATATGTTTTAAACACTCAAATACACAACCCTCCACCCCTCTTCCCCTCCCCTGTTTCATCCTCTCCTCAAACGAAGGCTGTTTTTCAAAAACCGGACACCTGGCAACCCTGCTCATACAATCAGCAAAAAAAATTGGCGTAGTTTCTCCTAATGAATATATTCTATCTTCAAAAAATTTTAAAATTAACTCCACACCGCGGGTCAGGGACAGGCAATAAATAGTACCCGAGAAAAAACCACAAGCTGTGTGTATTTTGTTGTTGGCTTTGGAATCCTTTACCTAAACAAAGTTTGAAATAATACTCTAAGTAAAATGTAAACAAAAATTACAATTTAAAGACGAAATTCTCCACAAAACTAAAATGAGCTGCTCTACTGCTGCTACCTGTTAAATATGCTTTGCTCCATACAGAATATTCAACGTGAAACGCGTCGAAAAAAAACCTTTCAAAAACTAAATAAATACTAGTGAAATTTCTCTTAGAAATTTTAACAATAATCATTAACGTCTATTTAAGATCTAAATTCTATTCATACTGACAAATACCGAGTTTTTATTAATTATAACTTCAGAAATAATCTACATATCGTCGTTTAAAGTACAAAACCACGTATGATCCAAAGCCGCGTATCAAGATAATGCAAAACTGCGTATGTAAGGTTGCATTCATTATTTTGTAGAGAGTAAAAACGCTCATATTCTCAAGTCGCCAAAATATCGAATATGGGACCAATACGGGACATTAAAAGAAATACAGAAACATTTGGCGTCCCGTATGAAATAAATAAATTACCAGGACAATTGACGAAAAAAGAGGACTGCCCCGTATAATAAAGGACGGATGGTCACCGTAGTTATAGCAAATGCGGGATCCTGCACCATTTTTTCGGGATCAGAAATGAGGAATTACACATGCGGGATTTGCGGGACTACAGAAAAAAATTAAATAGACGAATGCGAGCCTTTTTTGAGGATTTCATTCAAAATTGCTTCTTTAATTTGTAAAAATCATACATCTTTAAAGTATTTGATTTAGGTTTATATCATATATGTATAATAGAGTGGCCAGATGCGCTGATTTAATCAGTACATGCGCTGATTTTTTTCTATTGTACTGATTTTTAAGAGCCCGAAATCAGTACGCAAAATCTACTGATTTTTTGAGTTTGTACTGATTTTGTACTGATTTTTACATTTAATACTTTTGTAAATTGGTGTAATTGGCATTTACTTGAGGTTTACATGTTCAAAACAATGGTTTTTGACAACTCATACGTGTGAGCAGATTGAAAGCATTAATTAAAAAGGTGTCAGCTTGCAATTGTTTCGTTTCCTAGGATTTCGCATAATAACAAACTGTTTGGATTCAACCCAACCCAACTTCACGATTTGCAGGTTTTACAGGATTTACAGGAAAAGCTGGTTCCGCCATTAATAAATCTTATGAAAGGTGGTGGTGAGTTAATCATAAATTAAGTACACTGAGAAGATGACAATAAGAGATAATCTTTTGATTATAATTAAACATCCACTGAGAAATCGGCTGTCAGAATTTCAAACTTAAGACGACTACTACTACGGTGCAATGTAAGTTCTAAAAACTTGGAAAAGGTGCAAACTACCGACTCTTGGATATAATACATGTATGTAGCTTTACTTTGATTTATTGTGCCTTTGAAAAATACCAAGTGTTTTCGTAGTATGTGGAGAATTTTCTTTTTTTTTTATAGAAAAACTTCGTCTAAAGACAGAAATTGTTTTGCTATACTGTTGTACGGATCAAGTGAATGCGCAAAATAGTTTTTATTGTTTTTAACCGACTTCCAAACAAGGAGGAGGTTATCAGTTCGTCGGAATAATTTTTTTATTTTTTTTTATGTATGTTACCGCATAACTTTGGACCGCGTCAACCGATTTCGATAATTCTTTTTGCATCGGAAAGGTAGTGTCTCAGAGGTGGTACCATCTGGTTTAGATCCGATCATTGGATCATGAAATATACAGGGTGTCCCAGAAGTAACGTGCCAAACTTTAGGGCAAGGTAGGTGGGGGGGTGAGCTCACTGATAAACAAAAAATTTTCAGGTAAAAGTGTCACCGTTTTTGAAATATTTACATTTTTTCGAATTTAAAAAAAATCGTGCCTTTTCATGTGTTTTCTTTAACTGCAACTACAAACCGGGCAATACTTAGTAAATTTTTTATGTAAAATACTTCCAGATAGTTGCCTCTCCATACTCAAATGCAATGTAGTTAAAATAAATTAAGGAACCATCATAAAATTAGGACTATTTCTGGATTTTTAACTTTTTGATATTTTCTTCCCCAACTTTGACTATCTCGGGTGAAAAAAAATGTACTGAGCTATAACTTTACATTACATAAAAAAATT